>NC_031772.1:2618626-2667627 GCF_001522545.3 Parus major
CCCCTTTCTTTTCAGTCCTGGAGGAATTTTTTACCCCCTTTCTTTTCAGTCCTGGAGGAATTTTCCAGCCTCAGCAATTCTGTCCTAATGATTCCACATCACACCTTGGGCTGTGAAAGGGCACAGAGCTTTAGGAAGTGGTGTCATTTCATCAAGGTTATCTGAGGTGTCACACCTGGGCTGGTGTAAAGCAATTCTGCCCATCACAGGCTCACCACAAAGTGGAGAAAATTCTGTACAACACCCAGAGTCACCAGCGGTGCAAGCACAGCTTACACAAGCTCAGCCTCTGGGGAATAAGGTGTAAAAATATGTTTTAGCTTCAAAAAAACCACCTGAATTGGGTTGGGGCACATTCTGCTCGTGCAGATTTACTGGGGGACTTTCCATGTCCCAAAAGCTGCAAAACTTGAGCTCTACAACTCTCCCACTGATACTGGCTGTCAGTGGTAAATGAAATTATTGGCTAACAGAGCTGCTTTAATCCACACCAGAGCACAGTGAGGGATATTTTAGGGGGTTCATTTGCTCTCTCTCAACTAGAAAAAGAAGTATTCCTAGTGTGCACAGCATTTTTCCCTCAATTAAAAACATTCCTGTCTGCGACAGACATGCCACATTAAGAAAGGTTAAAGCCAAAGGGACCCCATTTTGTTCGATTACAGCAGAATTAATTGATGTGTTTAATCAAAGAGATGCTTCTTGGCAATTGCATAAAGCTTCTCCTCTCCAGGGATGGTCCCAACCTCGCTGGCAGACTGAGGATTTTAAATAAATACAAAACAATACCAGGAAATGCAGGCTACTGTCTGAACCCTGGGTTTGTGCAATTCCTTCTGAGAGGGGAAATTCATACAACTCCTCTTTTTTCCTTACATACTCTTCACCTTCTCTTAGCAGGAGGCAAATCAGTGAGAACTATATTGACAGTAACTGCAAAACCACAAATAGGCTAAAAGCTCACCAATAGAAAAGAAAAAGAATTTATTTACTTGGTTATGTTATAATCAGAGTTTACAATATTGTTCACAATCTAATGTCTGTTCAACATGAGAAAAAACAAAAAAAAAATAAGAGAAGCATATGAAAATAAGTTCTGGCCAAATCTCATCCTTTGCTTTCACTTTTTCTTACAGAAAGCTTATGTCTTGAGTTATTTCTGCCAAGCACTTTTTGGAAATTGAAGTTTGTGTGCTTGCAATGGCTATTTCTAAACTAATCCATCATTCACCAGCAAATAAATGAAGAGTGGTGATAAATAAAAAGATTCCTAGTCTTTATGATTTTGATATGAGCACACATCACCAGTTTTATTAGTGGCTTCTAATAAGTCTCTTTTTAAAATTATGTGCCGACCAAAGAGGGGAAAAAAACCAAACCAAAACCAAACCAGACCCCTAAACTCATCATGGTCCTTGGCAGGGACTCACCAACCATAATTGCTAAAACCTGAACTTCACACTCCCCCAGTTCGTGTGAGTTTAAATGGACTAAAACATTTGGGGAGTTGGATATAAATGAATCTGAGAGCATTTCTGAACAGAATGGCAGAATGCAGAGCAAAGCATTTCATTACAAATAAGAAGTGAAGTTCGTTGAGCAACAATTCCCATCATTATCCTGTGAATTTCCCAGGATGTTTACTGCAGTCACACTGGAAAAGCAGCTATTGATATTCTAATTACACAAACTTTTGGAGATTGAAGTTCCTAGAAGGAACTGAGATTTTCAGACCATACATTTATTTCTTAAGAAGGAAATTCTGGTTCCTGAGCCATAAACAGAAATTTATATTGATGAAATAGCCAATAACAACCCAGCACAGCAGATCAGCCTAAACCAGAAAACTCTATCAGGAAACCACCTCGAGATTCCAGCCCAGGACATTCTCCATGTAACCCCAAATAACTCCCTCACAGTTGTTAGGAACTGTATTTGGGGCTGGTTTTTTGTTCTTCTATTTTGTTTCCTGGCAAGCTCTCTGCTCTTTCAGTTTCCTTTCAAGCTTCAAATCTCCCTCTCTTTCAGCAGAGTGTAAATTCCTCCTTGGAAATTGCACTTGTCTCCAAGTGCCAGGGGCCACCTAGGAAATACTCCCACGTCTTCATCTTCTCCAGGATTATTTCTGGCAGGACAGATGGACTCACAGGTATCCTGTCCTGGAGTGAGCTCTGTAGCAGGGGTAGAACTGAGGGATTTTTTTTTCAATTTTTTTTTAGAAATATCCATATGATCACATTAGATCCAACTCCAAGAGCTGTCTTCAGGCAGCAAATATATAGAGGGATAAATTTAGATTCCTGTATGCTCAGAAGACCTTGGTACAGAACAGTTTAGATGCAGCCACTATAAAGTACTTTTATTTAAAAGTCTCTTGTGTTAGGCTACTTCCTGCAAGAGATGGATTAGAAATCCACAATAAAAATATCTGATCTTTTTGTCCCTTACAGAAATGTACTTCTTTAATTATGTATCATATTTTTTTTTAGGAAAAGTAATACAATATTGTGTTTCCAACAATGTAAAACATAAGCAGCAGAAATGAAACAAATCCAACCTTTTTCCATTAGGATCATTATGGAATGCAGCATTGCTGGACTCCTTTATCTGACACACAACACACAATTATGTTCCATCTGAGATGAGAAACATTCTCACTACATAAAATTTCATACTGTTATCACACAACTTCAGACTTCACAGCAGCAATTTTATGCCCTGTGAACATCTAATTTTGATCCTGAAATAATGCAAGAAACTTTCCTCAGGAGATGCTGCCTTGGACCAGACAATCTCCCTTCAGCTCTGTCTGTGGTGTGATTCTGTGACTTGCAGCACACACAGCACTTCAGGGAGCTGCACGTGGCTCACAGAACCTCTCCTTTTTGTGTTTTTGGATTAAATATCTCTGGCACCCATTCCAAAAGTGACCTGAGAACAACACCTGCAGCTGCTGAGACAAACCACAGCTCTGGCTGATGAACCAGAACAGGATGATGCCTCTTTTTGAGGAGGGAGGGATGCAGGATTGCACCCTTTGGCTGTCACCCTGCTTTGGAACTTGTCAGGCTGAGAATTCCAGCCCCTTCAAAAGCTCTGATCTCCAGAGAACCTTTACAACAGCTCCTCGAGGAGTTTCCCAGCTCCAGCAATGCCCCAGGCAGTGTTCTTCCACCTAGCACAGCTTTCTGGATGCCCAAATTAGCACACCAACCCTGCTGGAGCTTGGCTCCCTCCTGCTCCATCCGGGCTGCAAAGGCCGGGGAGAGAGGGAAGGGCTGCCACTGCTGCTGGCTCCATATGGCCCAGCTGGCCCAGAATTTGGCTGTTTGAAGGGAATCCCTTGCCAGAGTTTCCCTTTTCAGAAGCACAGTGTGCATCAGCACTCGCACACAGCTGCCAACGTGCTCTCCAAGCAAAGCTCCACCAAACTCCTCAGCTGCTAATGGGGACTCATTCTTCGGAGCTAATTGTCTGCTGCTTTCCAGTCTTGCTCTTCTCTAAAACTAATTATAAAACTTCCATGCTTTGTACCAGCTATAAAATTCCTTCCAGAACGTCAGGGACTTGTACCAGAGCCAGAGCACTCGAAGGAGGATGCAGAAACCATAACAGCACCAAATATTGAAGAGCTTCACGTTACCATGTGTCCTATACTGAGAGGCAGTCCTCAGGATTCAGCATAATTTCATCCCAAACCATTCAGGCAGGCTTGACAATGGTATATGCTGTGCTACTGGGCATTTAATTTCTTTTTTTAAAAACAATTTTAATTTTTTTTTATACCTCAAGGTTTACAAAAGCACAAAGCAAACACTAAAGCTGTTTATAAAGTCACTATCAGCTCCTAAGATGAAGTTGCACAGGGTATTAGAAATTAGCCTTTTTAGCCACTTAAATACAAGTTCCAGGAGTTGTTACAATGCCACCAAATGTGAATGCTTAGCTCAATTATTTCTGTGTTCACTTTAACAGTACACTGAATAATTTGTCAACATGAGTCAAATTAGGAGTTTCAATCCTTTACTCCTACAGGAGTAAAACAGAATAGAACAGAGTAAAACTAAAACAGAATAGAACCCAAAAATACAGCCCAATGTGGCATTTATCTAAGAGAAAACACTTGAGATGCCACAGATAGAAATCACTACATTTGCAGCAAGAATTAACCAAACAATGAGACTTTTAGAACTTTATTCAGTTTGACACAAGTCTACCAGCAGGTGTAAACTTGAATAAACTGCTGTAGGGGTAGAAAAACCCACAAGAAGCCACTTCCTAATATTTTTCTGCTTCAGTACTCGCTAGATAAACCAGATTTGGTTGTGCCACAAACGAGTTCCAGCTCATGCAGGAGCTCTCAGAACAGCTGAGGGTGGTGGGGAACAGGGGTGGGAAACACCAGGAGTGCTCCACTGTGCTGGGAAATCCCAAGGGAGCTGAGCATCCCCAGCCCATGATCAGACAGATGGGGCAGGGCCAGCCTCCAGGTCAGAGAAAAACACCAATTGACACCAATTCTGCCTTTCAACACCAGCCTTGCTCCCTGTTTCTCCCAGGGTTTAAAGACACGTGAAATGTGTGGGTCAATGATCTCACCATGAAAGCTCCAAGACTTATGAGAGACATTCACGCCACAGGAGCAGAGGAATAAGACAGTGACTGATGAAGGTACAACTAAATTGTCTACCTGTTCCCTGAATTTCATTCTTTCTGTAGGAAGCAAATCATCTTTACAAGTATTTCATTAAGCCTCTGAGCCAAGGCACACAAATATTGCTACTTTGAGTAGCAGGCACTGATAAAGACATTTTATCTGTTCTTACAGTATTTTTTATTTTCCTTCCACTGTCCATTATTAATCTAATTGCCTCTCTCATAAGGAGTAAACTTTCAGACAGGGCAAGCTTCTACATTCCAACACTTTGGTTTCTGGTTTTTGATCCCCATTCCAGCATGTCAAGGCTGTGCTTCTGCAATGCTTATTTAAATTTGTGCCACCAATGAATGGATGAATCTCAGTTATTTAATTTCCCTTCACTACAAGGCTTGTCCTTCACCCTACTAAAGAATAAAATCCTATGTTGAATTTAATTTGCTTAAAAAAAATGTATTAAATGTACAGAGCAAGGAGCTCTGATTTAAAGGCAGACTTTTGAAGGCACAATGGTTTTTAGCAGGAGTCTGGGGACAGAATCCCTGCCCACTGTGGAGTCTAAATTTGAGATGTAGCTCTGAGCTGAACCCACAATCTGAAAAGGGACACACAGAACAACTATACAGAAGTTCTGGTAATGAAAATTATCAGCAGACCTACGGGAAGAATTATAAAGGAAAAACAAGGTACACACTGCACTAGGAAAATTTAGGCTTGCTTTGTTATCAGGAATCAATGTCATTTTTCAGTGAGACACCTTCTGTATCTGCAATGCAAGCCTGAAATTATCTTTATCAGCGAGTAACCACATGAATCACAGCTAAAATTATTTATTAAGGGCCACGAAAGCAGTAGGAATTATTTCAGATGATCAGGCTGGCTGAATGCACACACCACGGGTGACACAAGGCATTTACACCCAGACATTTGCACAGGAATTTCCATCAGGGAGCAGAGTTTAGGAAACCCAACAGCTGCTGGTGCTCTGCAGCTGAACATCTGTTCCATCCCTGCAGACAAGGGGTGACCTCTGGTACCTGCTTGGTGCCTACGGGAAATAAATCAGCATCTCTGCCAGGGGTTCTGCTGGTGGAGCATCACCAGAGGGATTCTGAACTGGTACTGGGAACTGAAATCATTATTCCTCTTACAGAACCTGGCTTTTGTTTTGTTTTTTCCCCTACTGGAATACAAATTTTCAACTTCAGACGATGCTCCTCACTCCTTGGTGAAAGCCAGAACATTCTGGGTTTAATTGGGTTTTTGTTAAATTAATAAATGTGGAGCATCCTGAATGAATCCACCTGCAATAAATGTTACAGAAACCTTACAAAATATTTTCCTTGATAAGAAAGTAATTTACATGGGATCAATCAATTCCTAAAATTGTTTAGAAATGATCTTTACAAGTATTTTCATGACTCAGTGGGGAGCAGAACTTTGACAGTTTCAGCCACAGACTTATTTTGTCAATGATTTAAGGTCATTAGAATTCAAGAAAATTTTGCTAGGTTTTAAAATATTTGGATTTAAACTAGAAAACCTGGAAGACTCTATTACACTCCACAAATTTAACCTACACTCTGCTTAACTTTTTTCACAGATCAATAAAATATTCAATTTTATAGTTAGAAAGAATTCAGAATATTAAATAATGCAGGGTTCTAGAGCACAAAACATCAAAATCCCATTAAGAATCAAATTCCATCTTTGAAAGATTTCAAATTCTTTTTCAGTTTTGCCTTGAAACAAACACCAAATAATTATCTATTAAACACATGCTGCATATCTGTTTATCCTGTATAATTGAGTGTGTATAAATCTATTTATGACCTGTACAATGGCAGCATCTAAATGTGGCCTGAGTATTTGATCTATTAAAACTGTCATAAAAATAGAAAGTATTAATATTCCCATTAATAGAGACTTGAGGCAAAGAGAAAATTTAAATATTTGTTTATGTTAAAAAAAGATGTCACATACCAAAATTTAGGCCAGGTCTTCTAAGTTCCAGTCCAGAACAAATTTTTCTTGTCAAAAGTATAGAGAAAAAAAAAAGTTTCATTTTTTATTTTACTAAGGTCAAAGCAAATGTTCACTGTGCTTAAAGTATTCAAATTCTGTGAATGCTGAATGAATCAATTATGAGGAAGATTCACTTTTTAAAAAGAAATTATGATGTAATAGGCATAGTCAGGTAAAAAAAAATCACATCTACAAGAACAAAAAAGGAGAAAAAGATAGAAAACTTCAAGAAAGTAAATAATACTTGAAATGTCCTTTTGCCTAAGTTTGGTGAGAACTATAAATAAATATGGCCCAAGTAATGAAGAGTAAAAGCTTTGGAAGAGACACTCAAATTTAATTTGTGTGACTTTGATGAGAAGTTTACCAGAAGAGAAGGTATTAATTTTATTCCACTCTAAAGGTGTTTTTTCCTAAACTGCCAGATAAAGTTGGACTTCAGATACAAATACAGTTTTGATGGTTTATTTTTTATTGCTGTTTCTCTCTGAAAAATATCCTTGTGTGCTGGGGGAAGGCCGCTGACTCCAGCAGTTTGATCAAGGAAATAATGAAAAGGAAATGAATCTTGAAGTGTTTCAAAGGAGCAGGGACAGTTTGTACATCTGGAACATCGCGCTGAGCCCAAACCTGGGGAGGTTCACCTTGATCCACACTGGGCTTGAGGGGAAGGTGACATGGGGCTTGCACTGGCACAGGGGCTCAGAGAGGAATTCTTGCTCGTGTTTGCTGCTTTAATTTTGACAGATTTACCCCAATTCCCACTTTCCAATCAATTCTCTGCTGCCCTAATGAGCTCCAGGCTCCCCCAGTGCTGCTGGAGCTCCTCTGGGGTGATTGTGCACCCACAGCTGCAGGCAGAGCTGTACCTGCCCTACAATCACAATTCTCTGATTGGGACCCTCTTTAAAATGCATGATTTTGATTTACTTTGATTATTTTAAATCTCCAATCAAATTAGCTGAATGCAGGAGCTTGTTCCATTTTTGGGTGCCCATAGCTCAAGGATGAATTGGGGAATCTCTTCATTCTCTCTCACTTTTATAAAGAGACAAAATCATGACCAGAATCAGGTTTTACACCCCAGCTCTCCAGCACTTTGGGTCCATCTTACACCAGCACATATCACTTTTTATAAATGTTCCTGGCAGCACTTCTGCTGCAAAGCAAGTGAAGTGAAAAAAGGAAATATTTCCTCTTTTGAAGACATTGTGACATTCAGACTTTGCATCTGTCCCTCTTTTAGCAGATTACAATGGCCAGCAGTGATTCCAATAGGAAAGAGCTTCTACACAATGCCCACTATAAACATTACTTCAAACAACTAGAAACATATATTCTTAGTTAAGTTTAATATTAAAAACCCTACACTCTAAATGGATAGATAAAAAAACCAAAACTTCTTAAGTAAAGACGCACAAAAATGGAATTACACCTGAAATTAGTTTAATAATCAGTTGACTAAAAATAATAATTAAAAACACTTGAGGTTTTAGAATAATTTAAAATACAGGTATTAAGAAGAGTTGGGTTCTGGAACACCCTGACTGAAAACTCATATAATTTACCCTTTCAAAGTACTTAGGGAAAGTAAAAAATCTTTCAGAAGACATTAACCTTCCCAAAATAAGTTTTATAGAACGGGTTACTTGAGGTCTCAAGTAAACAAATAACAAAAATATGATTCTTCAGCAAGTTCTTTTGAGGCTCCAAATCAATCAACACTTGGCAGCACTTCTCAGCTGTTCCTATGAAAAGCCATGTACAGATTGCAGAAGCATCAGTTGCTCTGATAAATCTCACTATGCTAATGAGGTTGATTATTTTCTCTCTACAGATGAGAGGAATATTGGCATATAGGCAGTAAACTGTTATTAGCACATTCCCAATAACTGTTTTTATTTTCTGACTTGTGGGACTGAGCTCATCCATAAATCTCACAGGATTTTTGGACATAAGGAAACCAGCACCTTCCTCTGGCTAAGTGCCCCTCTGAAGTCTGTTAAAATGGACCTGCTTTCCCTGTAAAAATTCCATGAACATTTGATTCTCCTTCCTTCTGGCTTTGTATTTGCACCTCCAGGTAGAATACAAACAACCTGCAATTAATCTATTAAAAAAAAATGCAATGTATTTTGTTGTGGCCATCTAAGAACATGCCAGCTATTAGATAAAATATCTAAATAAATGGGTTGATAACCACCTGGTCTAACTGGGAAGGCTGAATTTTGTACATAACAAAGCCCTGGTTTGTCAAGAAAAAAACCACTATTCATGTAAAAGGTTTAGGCAGTCATTTAACTATATCTAAACCTCCCACTTGTGCTACCCATGCTCATTTATCCAGGCTCAATTTAGAAGTGTGCCAAGAATGAAGCAGGGAAATACAGGTGACCAATAGGTTAAGCTCAGTGACATCTACCACAATGAAACTGCTTTTAGCTTCACTATAAATCAGACAGGAAAAGTATCTAAACAAGTTGTAGCTGCAAAGCTGAAATAGTTCAACAGAAAGACAACAGAGCAGTGATTTAATCTTTGACCCCAAAATAAATGAATTACATGAATTGGTGCTATTATCCCGTTTCATAATATACTTTTGTATGTGCAGGGCAAAGAACATTAAGTAGAACTCCATGATATTACAATGTATGATACTGGAGAGTGAAAAGCAGAGGAGCAAGGCTAGAACTAATGAAACTTGGGGATAGAATATTTCAACAGCAGAGAAAAAAGGCAGCATCCTAGAGAAAAACAAAAGAATAGTGTAGGCAAATGCACTCACTATTTCACCATTTGGCAAAGAAAATTAAGATCTCCATGGGTTAGAATGGAAATTTAACTCCTGAAAATCTGGACACTGAGGATTATTATTTGTGCAAACACTAATTACAGAAATTTTCAGAGATGCACATTCAAATTCCTCACCATAATTAAACCAGTGCAGCAAAGTTTCTCCTGAGCCCACACTGCCAGAGGTGCCTCTGCCTGCTAGAGAATGAATCCATGCTACCAACACTGAGATAAAGAGCTGAGATAAAACCCTGGCACAGCACAGGTGTGAAAACCTCCAGCTTGCACAGCAAAGCCACCAGACAAAGAGGTCTCCACCCCACCAGAGCAGAGTTCCAGCTCACATCAATCAGCCCACAGTAATCCATGAGTGATCCTCACCTCTCACAGCATCCTCACAGCAGGTACCCCTTTTATCCCAGCCCTGGAATCTCAGCTGCCCCTCCTGCCTGGGAACCTCCTCCTCACCACCCATCACCTCACACCAGCACCTTTGGCCCTGCTGAAGTTTACAAATAATCAGCACCTGGCCAGCACCTCAAGTTTTTCTGACCTGAGAAATGAAATATTGGAGGTCAACCACTCACAGTGACTTGTCAGTCATGGATTCCCCTGGGTGATCCAGGATGGCAGAACAGTGGGATCAGATTTAGACAGGAAGAGAAGGGATGATCCACAAGACCTCAGGGACTTTAAACCCCCTTTTAGTACTCAGATAAATCAACAAGCTGCACTGAACAGACTAAGAACAGTGAAGACTAATGGCTCTGTTCTCACAGCTGCTCTGGACAAATCTTAGGTCCCAAAAGGGCATTTTTTGTTTCTCAACTTGCTCTGGAGTGCAGGCTGAAAGAAGTAGTTTCCACACTTGTATTTTCCCTCATGCTTTTGTGTTTTGCTGTTGGCCAGGGTGACATTGGGACTTTACCCAAAGGATCATTAACTTCATCAAGAATCACAGAGCCACGAAAGAGGTTCTGTACACCCAGAAATCAGCATTTCACTGCTGATTATCCCACTTCAGGAGTGCCTGAACAGGAGAATTAAAGGTATTTAACAGCCAAATGATATGAAGGAACTCAAGGGGGAAAGGACCAAATTGGTAAGCAAACATCAACCAAGACACCAAACTCCCTGATCTGATACAACCTAAGTTCTTCTGTCAAATATATACACACATACAGTGTCTTCTAAATTCTGGCAATATTATTTTATATAAAAGCTTTAACTTTGTGCAAAAGATAGCTGATACTATATTTAAGTATGTATTTTTATTTATGCCCCAGTTCCACTTATCTATGAGATACTCATCTTGTTAAATTTATCAAAAATAGCTTCAGCATCACCAGTGTGCAGGAAAAAGACCCAAAGCCTGGGGTTTTACTGCCTGGCCTGCCCTACACTCCTGCAGTTCTAGGTATCCAAGCATCACCTGAAACAGCCAAGCTGTTTTTGACACAGCACAGTGAGGAGGGATTCAAAACTGTCAGAGATGCTGAACAATTAAAGCTTTAGGAGTTAGTCTTGGAAAGGGCTCTTTTTGATGTTTCTTGCCTGTCTTATAGGCAAATTACCTTTGATAATCTGGATGCCTGGCTCAGAACATTATAAAATCAAAGTTAGTTCCCAATACATCAAACTTTAATTTAGACAGAAATGCCTCCCTCAGAGCTGAAATGCTCTTAGTACATGGGCAGCCTTAATCTTGCATGTTCCCCTGATTCAAAATAATATTTCATCCTTACCCTGTGCAGGGAGTTAAAAATAAATGCTGACAATTATAATGATGTACAGCTAAAGATAAAAGCAGACTCCATCAGACTGTGTTACACCAGAAACCTTCCACCCGTTTGGGCCAGTTTGCTTTCTGCAGCTGGAAAGGTGAAGGGAAAAAAAGGTGAAAAGTTAACATGGAAAAGATGTTCAAGAACAAGCTGTAAAGCTTTTGAAAGATTTCACCAGTGAGTTTTCATAAAGGAGAGGAAATATGCTTCCAAACCAAGCTTTTATTTTTTTTCTTCTCTGAGGAAGAGAGGGGAGAAGTTTTATTAACATTGAAACACAGCCTAATACTGCTACAGCAGAAATATACACTCCATATTGTACACATAGAATTATCTCTAATGCATATATCCCCTCATGGAGAGAGAGGAAAATGTAATTGCAGACAGACCTGGCAGTGGAAGACAAGTCTGAGAATCAACCTACCCTGCAACCTGCACACCCAAGCTGAAATAGATATCTGTGCAGTCAGAAGGATGCTGCTTCAAAATATTGTCTTGTTTTTGGCAAAGAGCTTTTTTTTCCATGCTGGGTTTTCAAATTGACTTCAGTTTAAAAGAAGCAGAAATCCCTCAGCCTCTTACCATGGGAGGGTGAAGAGGCTCGCTAGAGCCTGGCTGTTTATGCTAATAAGAGAGTAACTCAATTTACTTGAGTACTGATCAATGCTAAACAATCAGAGAAGTTCATGTATTATGTATTTCAGAAGAACCTGTGCTTTTTAGTGGAATGTCACAAGGTTAAACTACTGGTAGACACCGTTTCCCTTGAGCCCAATTTCTGCTACAGCGCTTCCTATCCACATAATGAAGAAACAATAGCAAAATAAAGCATTGTTTGGAGCACATAATGAACTGCTCTCATAAACTTCAGCCTTCAGAAGTCATTATATTTTACAGCTTGATGCAGCAGACAATTCTCAGGCCTCCATTTGCTGGCTGCACAGGCAATGCACACTGCTTTTTACCCTGTCTCAGGAATTATTGACAGAACAATTGTCCTGGCTCGCGCTGCTAATACCGGTGCATTAGCAGCTCAGAGAGTTTGTTACAGACTTCCTGGCAGGTGCACCGTAAAATCTTCCTCTGCTCATCATCCTGAACAGTTACTGGAGGAAATATCCCAAATAAATAACTTTCAAGTTATCTGCTCTTCCTGCCATTGACTGTTTTCTTGTGGTTTATTTGATTCTCTTACACGAAATTGCACTACCGATTCCAAACACTTGTTTTTAGTTCACAGCGATTCGCAGGAAAGCTTTGTTTGATTTTTAAATCAAGTGAGAGCATTTCATACTCATAGCTAAAAGACAAAATACTCCTGCACTCCTTGCAGCATTCTGCTGATGGGCACCTGTGAGGGCTGTTATTCTTAGACAATAACTCAAATATTACTACACAGTAACAAAAATTATACTTCAATTCAATCAGTAAAAACAGAGATTATTTATTTCTTTTCTGTTACCATCCACATGGAGGATCTCACACCTCTTGAAGCTACAGGTGACTGCTGATAGTTATAATTCAAAACATTTCATCTTTGTTTTTGACCTGGAATCAATCACAAATACAATTTGGAATAAGTTGCCCAAAGTTTAATGGCATCACCATTCCTGGAAATACTAAAAAATAGCTGGAAAGGCTCTGAGTACACCAAGGTTTGACAAGCTTTGATTGGGTTTTGGGCATGAAGACATTCAGACATCTTCCATAGGTCATTCCACAGTTCTCCCATAATAATTAGCAGAATTACCTACACTCTCCACACCCAACAGTGCATGAAGCAAAAGGAATGGAAAACAGGTTAAGTTGTGGAGCAGCTCTGAGGGGGATCTGGCTCAGAGAGTTCACTCAGAAAATTACAAATGCTAACAATGGCTTTTAGAACTGAGAGAGACAGAGAAGGGATGATACCACAGAACACTTATTGAAATGTTCAGAGGCATTAATGCCACTATTTATACATCAACATATATTGCAAAGGTTACTTAACATCTCCTTGGATTAGTATGTTGTTCAGAATGAAATTAAAATTTATGACTGGAATTTTGAATAATTTATAGCTATCACAGACTAGGGTACTTGAGAGTTTCTATTCAGTGGAATGAATACGCACAGCCAGATCAAATACATAATATATAGATATGGAATTAATTGCGTACAGGAAGAAAGGCAACCAAAGAGAGGCTGATAAAATGAGAAGTGGGTGCATGTTTTGCTGAACATAGACAGAAAGCATTGCAAGAAATGGGTCAGAGAGAAAGAAGAACAAAATGATCACAAGGTACATCATCAGAAGCCTACAAGGATGGAAAACCCAGGAGACATGAAAGGGCAGGAGAAGGGCTCTGTCCTGACAGAGATCCTGAGTGCTGACAGCCAGCCTCAGAGCCTTTCTGCCACTCTCTGTCCCTTAAACTGCAGCTGGAACTCCCTGTTTTAGCTAACCTGGCAGAATGCAGGATTACTCATTATCTTTAGAGATCATTAATTAAAAGCAGCATTAGAACGTGCTGCGATGTTGGCTCGCCAGGGTCAGTTTTCAAGGTAAGCTGTATCTCACACACAGAGAGAGTTTTTAAATCAGTTTTCAAGATAAAGTGCAAGCCTTTGGGACAGCCAGTATCATCTGCTATGCACTTTAACATACCATAGACTTTAGGTCTTTTAGGAATGTAATTACACATTTTTACTAATAAGCATTAGCTTGTATTTATTGCAGCTGCATTCCTGATTGTGTTCACTGGTAGTGATCTGTGTTGGGAACTCACATAATTACAAATGTTTGGAAAAAATGATAGCATTTGGACTCACACAGAACAGGCCCAGGGAAAAATTATTGATTTATAGGACAGCAGCTTCAATAATCTTCACAGTAATTAAAATCTTATACTAGTGGGCAACCAGAAGGATTGGATCTCCCTTCAGGATTTGCTTCCATAGCTCTTGAAATTTCTGGAATTAAAGGAATCCAACCCCTCTATGGCTCCATTTTAACAATATACATTCTAAAACCCCACCCTTAAAATTTCAAGGTTGAGGATGGCTATTTAAATCAAAACTTAAATATGCACACACTGGATTTTCTCTTCTCTCAAGGGAGTCATTTAAAAAAAACCACAACAAACATTCCTTTATTTCCAGTGGATGAGGTTAATGCCTTTCCAAGGAGACACTACTTTTGCAGATGGCTTGAATTAGAGAACTGCTACACTTATCATTATGCAGCTATTCAAATAGAAAATTTTAGAACTTGGCAAAAAGGAAAAAAAAAAAAAAGTCTCATAATACTCTGTCCAGGCTCAATGCAGGAAAAAGAGAACATGTAAAAGTCAAAATGCTGAAAACAATCAAGCAGAATAATGCTTGAAAATTTGAAAATTATAAGTATGTCTGACATTAAGATATGAGATTCATACATCTGAGGTAGGGAGGAAAAGCACAGTGGTAGGATAATTTACATAGAAAAAAGAATCTGAAGTCTGAGCAACAGGCAGGATAGAAATAATGCTGTGTGAAATTTAAGATCTAGAGGTGCAAGAAAAGTCATATCCACTTTTTTCCTTTGTCTTTTCTTTCCTGCAGTTTTTTTTGCACTGTGCTGGGGATGGATCCCTGTGTACAATCAAATATACAGACACATCAAAGCACACCAAGTGTGAGGGTTTGATTTCCAAGTGTTTATGGATGAAACCATAAATCATCACAAAAACTAGAAGACAAAATGCCACTGAGGTAGCCAGCCACTACAGAAATCTGATTTATCTCCTGTTAAATTTTATTGTGAGAAATAACCTCACGAAGTCATACACTAATTTGTGTGCTCAAGGGACCTTGGCTCTAATTCTTCTCTGGGACTCACCTAGTAGTGAAAAACTGTTTAAAAATCTTCATTAAGGCAAATAAAATTGGCAATGTCACAAAAGCAGCTGACAGCAATTGACAGAAGGAAAAATTCAGAGCTGGAAATAAAGGTGGCAGTCGGGTCAGAAATTAGATTAATTTACAGATTAAAAAAAGAGACTTTCTCAAGTCTTCCAAAAGTTTTTAATTTCTATATTTTATCAGAGCAATTTACTTTAACGCATTATCTTTTTTCTTTAGGTGGCAGACAAATGGAAAAAATAAAAAGTAATTTAAGTATAAAATCACAGACTGGCAGCATCTTTGATAATGGACAGATCCAATGGCAGCAGAGTTAGGTCAAACCTCATCTGTTTTAAAAATCACAGCAATGTGCAAATGAGTCCAATAAAATGGTCTATTTTTAATATAATGATGTCCTGTCTGCAGAATACGATAATACAGGATAGACCTGAAACTAATCTCAGAATACTTCATTTACTGATTCTTCCATAAAAAGTAACTGCAACAATTAGCACTTTAATACATTTTCATTCATGAGCAATGAAGAGAGGTCTTGTTCATATTTGATAAGAGCATAAAGCAGATCTGAGGCAATGTAATTAAGCAGTTATACTTATTATTAGATTCAAGTTGTCTTTTCAGGCAGAAGTGCTATTTGTAACTTGCCACCTGAAATAAGTTTATCTGCTGTCTCCACATTATCTGTCGTAGTACAGGATGCTGAGTTTATTGTGTGGTTTTGTTAGGAAAGTATCAAAACAAATAAATAATCAAAGAAAGACTCCATGTTCTCAAGTTTCCTCCTCCAGAATCCTCCAGACACAAGGAAAACTGGCTGGGGATGTATGAACAGACACTGAAATCTGCACACATGACACATGCACAGCCAGCTAAAATGTATTCTCTAGAATTCTTTGTGGGAATTTCCATTCCTTGGAAAAATGGCTGAAAAAAAAATCAAAATGTGGAGTTGCTCTTTTAATATAGATCTTCTGTTCCAGAAGAGGGGGAAAAAAAATTGCCAATAGCTTAATTACTATTTTTGTCCCTTTCCCATATGTATTTTACTCGACAGGTGTGACAAGTCAATCCTTTAAATGCAACCCTAAAGACAACAAAAGTAAAGACTGTCAAAGCACACTGATTGATGCCTCTTCCTGATAATATGCAGAACAACATTGTGTTTACATTTACCTCATGTTTGAAAGTCAAAATAAAATCCTCCTCCTCCTCCTCCTACGAGTTCTGAGAGATGTCCCCACAGAGGTGAAGGTGATAAGAGAAAATGAGATTTGCCCTGACCCTTCTAAATGGCTTTCTGCATGTTTTGTTTTGTTGTGGGTGATTTTGTTAGGTTTGGAGTTTGTCTGAGTTTTTTGTTAAGTTTCAAAGGAATTAGAACTAAAAATAGACCAGGAATGATGCTGCAAACACTCAGAACTGGCACTTTTCTCCCTGCATCATTTTCACTCACTGTTTTTGTTTTTTTTTTTAAACAAAACTTACTCCCTATTACATTTTGAAGCTCAGCTACAAGATTTGATAGTTTAGTTGAGTTGTTTGTTATGTGGTATTGATTCCAGGCTTCCTACACCAATGCAAACAAACTTGCACCCCAATTAGCTGTCATAAATCAGTTTATTTCCTGGGGCTGCCTGGCAGACACCTGCTACACCAAGGACTGAAAGCACCGAGCTGCAAATGCAACCCATTAACCCAACAAAGCAATGCTATAACCCTCACCTTCCACTGATGTCTTTTCCATGCCAAACACAATCTGGTTGTGAGTTTTAAGCAGACCATTTTGCTGTTATAGAGATCAGCCCAGAGAACAGGAAGGAGACAATAAAACAAATAAAACTTCAATAGGTCCTGAAGGAAAACATTGAGATTTACGCTTCCAGCAAACGTTTTTATTAGAGTGGGATAGAACAACATGGTTTCAATGATTGAAATTATCTATTCCTGATCGTTTTGATTGCTAATTAAAGGAGAAAAAGCAGAGATGAGTGCAATTCTAAGCACAACAAAGAGCAAGTGGCAATTATGAGATTTGGTGGCCAAAGCTGCCTCATCTACCTCTGAAAGTAGGACAAGGCAGGGCCAGCTGCTCTTAAATCTCAGGTAATTATCTTAAGACCTTCTTCATCCCCTTCCCCCTTCTCTTCCCCTGAGCTACAACAATAAAAACTTTTAAATGCATATGCAAATAAATAATTTAACTAAATCACTTTGATCACTAGAAACTGTTAGTTAACATTAGAATGTTTCAGCTGAGAGAGATTCAGAGAGATTAATTTGTCTTCCACTGTGCACAACAGCTATTCAAAATCCTCTAAAGACCAGGCTGTGTTGTAATGAAGCATATTTACAGCTTTCTTTATATTTTATTTAGCAAGTAAATAATCTGGCATTTTCAGACTGAAGGGAGCTTATTTGTTTTCATGGGACACATCTTACCAAACAGCAGCATGTGCAGACAACACTGTTTAAAATGTGCTCTGCTCACGAGCCAAAAACCACTGGGGAAATCCTTGCCGTGGGTCTCCACATTTTTATATCGTATTTTAGTGTTCATGGATATTAAATTTCCTACCCAACCATACCCTCAGATTTGGAAGAACATCACGACACCTTGCTGACTGCAGCTGTTAGAACCTTTTTTGCTTTCCAGAGACCCATGCAAGCTCAAATTGTTCACTAGAGGACATTTCTTCCACACCTCAACACCACAGCACTAAATGGCCTATAAAATTACTAGAGGGCTACACACCATTACTCTTTAAATATCCTAGAGAAGAACATTAATGAAAGCTGAATATTTATGTGGATTCCAGTATCCTAATTTACAGATGACACCCTTTGGTGGGCAGTTTGATTTCGAACAGGACACTGCACTCTAAAGTTGAAGATTACACATGATAAAAAGGAAATTAAAAATCAAATTCACCTTAGCACCTTCCAAAATAGACATTGCTCTTTCACTTGGCTACAACAGGGAAACCACACAAAGCACATCAGACCAGGATTCCATCCTAAAGGTCTTTCTCTTCCTGTATCCAACTGAATTCCTTTAAATGCTGTCCTGATAAAACCCTCCTGGAACTCTGTCCTCTTCAGGTTTCTTTAGTTAGAGAAGCCCTTTTGAGAATTAGCTGCAAGAACTGTTCTCCATTTTGAGTTCTTCAAGGAGCAGAGCAGATTTTACATTTTTCTTCCCCACAAAATTGTTCATATATCTCAAACCTGTTTATATTTAATTGATGTAAGAAACAGTAAGTAAAAGTAGCCAAATATAAGCAATGTATTGATTATTTTATTCTTTCTTTGAGATACAAATGCTGTTTTCCCCAACGAGAATTTCTCTCTCTCTGCTGAGCATTGAGGTAGAGATCTGCTGGCCCTGAGAGAAATTCTGCTTTTCAAATCCTGTCTCTGACTCATCTGATAATCAGAAACCTGCAGGTGGGCACATTCTGCAAGAATCAATAGTGAAAATTATTTGTATCCACTGAACTTTTATTTTTCAATCCTGTCTTTAGACAACCTCCAACTAAGCTAAAGTGTATATGTTCTGCCTCGTGCCTTTTCACTGAAAATAGAGATAATAAATCACTTTCAAGTGACAGTAGTTTTGGAATTTACATCTCTTCAAGGAATATTGTAATGGCATCAAAAAGCCTTCTGTGGAGGTTCACACTTTCATGTCTTTACAGACTCTGAGTATCATCAACTCTGAGAGTCTGAACCTCCCAAAACACAGCACAAGACGGTATCGATGGCTTTGGGCTAATTATAGACACTCTCACCATCCCAAAACTCTAATTTTGCTTTAAACTCTCATGCTGGATTTCACATTCAGATGAATTTGTGGTGCAGATTCTCTTTTCTTTTAAACAGTGGGCTCAATTATGTGATATTTAGGTTATTAGTAGGTAAGTGCAGAATTACAACTTTTATAAATATTTACCAGAAACGGCTTTTTAAACTTCCTTGTGGAGATCTGTGTATGCAGCTGAATGCCTGGATTATCAAGGATGAAGAAATTTAGCACAATTCTTATGGAACATTTCCTATGGAGCTTAAAAATTATGATTTTTTTTTTTTCATGACATTGATTAGAAACATCATGGGCCAACCAGAAGGTGCTTCACCACTGCCAGCAGCCAAGAGCTAAGAGAAATAACAATATTTTACAAACTCCCAGCCTTCTACTTCAGTCTTGAATGCAGTAAATTTTTATTCCCCCAGGCTGTAATTAGTATTAATGGAAGGAGCTCATGAATTGAAGATACAATTGTGATTTTCATAACTAAGGATGAAATTTTAAACATGGCTTAGATTGAAAAGAATATGAAGGTTAGACTTAAAAGATTTTAGACCTCAGGATTTTGTAATCCTTATAATAATGTTGTATTGAAACTCTGCCATTCACTTTAGGGGATAAACCCCACATTTTAAAAGCGACAATACTTAAAAAATAGAAGGTGGAGGAAATGTCAATTTGAAAAGTTTTTTATTTCACACATTTCCAGTCAGTACAAGCTGCTTTTGTGTACAGGATGCCATCAGAGAAGGTACCATGATTTGGAAGATTCCTTAAAAAGACTGTCATCTCAAAACTGATACAAATCGTGCTCCTAACGTGATCTGAAGGGAAGAATATCCCAAATATTCAGGTCTTTATTCCCAGCAGATCAGCTGCATTGCAACTCTGCTTTTCCTCAGCTTATCAGGGAACAGCAAGACAAAGTGTGGCTGTAAACGCTGGTGACAGCAGCAGGGCGAGGGAAGGCTTTTAAGGATGGAAATTTCAAACTCAGGGTGCCAAATTCCTCCTTGGCTCAGACTGGAGACAGCTTTATTGGGATCAACATTAACACTTCATGCTACCTAAAGGTTTGGCCAGAAGAGTGGAAGCTGAATTCTGTCAGCAGGAAAACCTGAGCTGGCTGATGACAGCACTTTTCTAAACAGCACTTTGCATTAAAACTGTAAGACATATGTTTAATTATCAGAATAAATTGTTAAGGAAAGCAAAATTACTGCTAAATATCCCTGGAAAATATAATTTCCAAGTGACTTTTTATTCCCATGCAATCCGTGATTAATCTTTGCTTTATTATTTTGTTACATAGCTATTAATTTTATTACTTTAGAGCAGGACAGTGTGTAATAGACTTGATTTAAAATGCCATTCAGCTGAACACTAATAATAAATACTGCTATTGCCACAGCTGTCAAACACAAGCATGAAATTAGAAAAGAAACATTTCTGGAGGTTTTTGACAAATACCAGTGTTGAAGGTGTATTATTAGCTAATAAGTTTCATTTAAAGAATTCTATCATTCACTCATTAAAATTTGCTTTTTTCACATATATTATCCAATTAGTAGCAGACAAATTGTTTTGTTATCACTATTGCACAATAGTTTGAAAAGATATAATAAATATAACGGCCACAACCATTTTTTGAACCATTAGAAGCCAAAATGAAGACAAAACCTTGCCAATGTGTATTTGCTGAATAACACTGTAATGGAATTAAGTAGGAAAGCAATATTAATATTTTTTGGCTATGTTGCATAATTGAAATATCAAATAGCTTTATGCTTCAATAAATAAGAAATACACTGAAAAATGTTTTTGTCTGCATATCCTGAGCTGGAAACTCAGAGACAGCACCAAAGTAACCCCAGGGTGCAACCCTGGTGTGGTTTTAATAAAAGCTGAAGAGTTTCAGTGGACAAAAGTCAAAGTGCTCCTCCTTTTAAAAAGAGGGAAAAAAAAAAAAAAAAAGCAGTAAGAAGCTAATAAAATATATCAAGATTAATTTATGTTGGAAAAATATAAGTAGAGGAAATTGGATGAATCCCCTTTCTCAAAAGACCCAACTTTGATCCTTAAAATCTTTCAGTAAGTTTAAATTAACTACAAGTAATTGCTATTCACCACTGCAGCCTTTTCTTCAACCTCGAAACCCCACTTAAGGCTTTGATCTCATTCGTGCCCAGTTAATTTCATTCTGCTTAAATATTACAGATTGCTTTGATAAAGTGGTCCTGTGCTTCTCCATTTTACAGGTTTGACTTCAACAGCACCACTCAAAACAGCCACCAAGAGCCACCTTCACGAAGCAGAATCTTTAGGTCACTTTATCTGTGAAGATATTATTTTCCTGGAAAATGTTAAGGTTTCCTGATCAGTTTATTAGATCTGTAATTATCCAGAGCCAAGCCAATTATGTCAGAAAAAAGGACAAATTGTCCTGACTGGTGTTAAATAGCTCCAAGCAGAAAGTCTTCGTTGTCACGCTGACTGGACAGCAAAAATTTACCTTTATACTTTTATGGCCCTGTACTCAACCAAGGATGAAGGAACCTTTGGGGAAGAGGCTGTTAAAATGCAATTAGGTATTTGTTCATTCACTGCAGTGTCCAGCCTCTTCCCAAAGCAACAGCAAAGGTTGAAGAGAGAACCAAAAGCTGGCAGAGACCGTGGGGTCTCTCCGAGCTGAGAACGCCAGCTCCGTGGGCTTGGGGACAATGGCACCACAGGAAATGGGAGCCTGCCCACCTGTCACCCTGAAAACTCAGCTTCTGAGCTTGCTGACATGGTTTTCTAAAGATTTTCCCAGGACAGTAACTGTAAACATAGATATGTGTACATTCTTTCTGTTCCAGGTCTTGTGATGGGCATCTCTCATGGCCAGTGCAGTGGGAAAGTGTTATCCTGACCATCCCATCCCTGGCTGTGGTTAGAAACCTGTAAATCCTGGGAGGAAAAATAAACTTTCTCTTCTTTTCACCACACCTTGAGCTGTGTCTGTGTGATCTATTCATCTTCAGCCTCAACCCTCATTTTGTCACTGCTGTGCTGGAGCCAAACTCAGTGATCAAAACTGGGGGCAGGATAAAAGGATGATATAATCTCTCATGGAGCCAAAACTTGGTGATTTCACAGAACAGGGGCTGTGAAAATATGCAAGCCACGTCAAAGGAAATGATACAAATCAAAAAGAAAACACTTTCATTGTGAGTCTGTATATGCACCTTTCAGGAGTCCATTTAAGTGTCTCTTTTTATTTCAGAGCTACAACTGCCAATACTTGTAATAAATCCAATAAGCTGGGCTCTGTTCCATCAGCCACTGGCTGTGACAGTAATTTTCTTTCTCAAGAGAGGCTTCCAGGACAAACAGAACTCCTAACTTCTAAAAGAAATGAAGAACAAGATTACACATTATTGAATTTGATGACAAAATTCCAGTTAAGTTCAGTAAGCATAAGAGCATCTCCTAAAGGAAAAAAGACAAAGGAAACGAGTTTGAAATAGAAATTATATACTCCTTTTTAACTCTTTTCTAAGTGTAACTGAGAAAGGGAAACTTTCTTCTAGAGGACACACATCATTTCCATTGTATCATTTAGGAATTATGAAGAATCAGCAGTGAAATTAAGAGTAAACACAAGCTAAAAAGTCTGGTCCAATGTCTTTGCAATAAAGGAATTCTTCCAAAAGTAAGACAAAATTCTAAATTCAATACATCTTGATCACACCATTACAAATGTAAATAGATTAATAAATAAAATTTGCATTTAAAAAGTTGTAGATAAGGTGACACATAAAACAAGGATGGTATTTTTAAAAAAATGCCAATCTCTGGAGGGTGTTAATAAACATCTACTATCCAGAAGGGGATCTGAACTGTTTGCTGCATTTTTCTTCTTTTTTTAAGGGTCTGCTGTAAGCTTTTAAGAGCATTGCATTTCTTGCACATCTCAAACTCACCAAACTGAGAGGAAGAAGGGATACCCTGTGGAAATACCATTTCCCCACAGAGACAGAAATCTGAATAAAATTGAAAAGCACCTTGATAATTTCACAAATTGTGACTGTATCTAAAAACTCTGCTGAGCTCTGTACAGGAGTTTATATGATTTTATAAGAGATTTTGTTAATAGGTTAATTTTTAACCTCTCACCTTGGATATCATCAGACATTTTCCCAGAAAAATCTTTTGGAACACTCTGCATGAAAAGAAGAGTTTTTCCAGCACCTCTTCAAAAATTCTTGAAAGATGGAATATGTCAGGAAAGTTGTGTCTGAACATATTTGTGGAAATACCAACCTTATCTTCATTTTTTTTTCTCTTTTACTGTGGCATCAGATTCCTGAGCACTGAGAAATGTTTTTTTCTCTGTACAATGCCTTCAGTTGACATCCTCATGTCATAGAGATGTCAGTGTGAGCAAGGAATAAACCACTCAATAACTCTGTGGTCTGAGCATTTCAGCAGAATGAATCATATTAAGAACCTCAATATTACTGCCATTGAGGAACATTGTAAAAAATATTATTTCTTTGTTAAAACAAATGTAAAAAACCCCTTCAAAGTCCCTCCTTTTCACTGCACAAACAAATATCTATATCAGATTCTTCTAATTTGGATTTGGATTCAGTTTGTTCTTTAATTGCAGTGGCCCAGATTGTAAAACTGTTCTATGTGAGATTGCAAGTTTATTTCTATATCATATATATAATCCAAATACTGTCAGTGCTGAAAAAATTAGCCTTTTTTTGTTCAGTCAGCTTGTGAAGTACCATCAGCTACACCCATTTGACAATCCTCTAGTGAAGGGAAAAAGGCAAAATAGTAATCAGAGACAGATGATATTATAATCTCGTGCTGGATGTTTGACTAGCATGAAAAGAAACATCTTCCAAGTACTTGTGGAAGTTGCAATGATGAAAATATGAAAAACCATGAAAAATATTCAGGATGAAAAACCATTTGACACTGCATAAACTGCACTGAAGTGCTGCTTTGCTAAATGCAAAGAGGGATGTTCAGCCTCTGGGTGTTCCCAGTATATTCAAATTCAGTTCAGTGGGAAAGTCAAACCTTGCTGTTACAGTAATAGATATTCTCAAATATCTAGAAAATATTTAAGGCAAGAGGATTTTTTTCTGTCACAGTAAATTTAGATAAATGCTATCTGTCCATCAAGAAGATTGAGCAACACTAAAATCTGCTAAAATGTTTAACTTTTACTGAAAATCTGTTGAAGGAGATATACAGGAGAGAGTACAGAGAAAACATTCCAGGCTCTGGAAATGCTGGGTGTGTAGAGCACATCTCACACTGCAGCAAGCCTCTCTGATGCAGAACACAAGTAAAAAGGTAAATTTGAAATTAATTAGTCTCATTATGAAAGCACCAGGCTGGCAGGTGAATAAATCACCTGCACTCTGTGTGTGCAGTGGGCTCCGTGTGAGCGCTCCAGGAGCACAGGGCAGCCACAGGACACCAGCACCAGACCAAGCCATCTGCTGGGAATTGGGAAAATAGACCTGGAACTGGGACTTTTCAAGGTCACCACGGGTGGTGTGAGCACATCACAGCACGAGGGAAGGGCTGAAGTGCAGAGAGCAGGCAGCTGGCATTCTGAAATTGGGTACCACTCAAGGATGCTAAAGGGGGAAGGTTGCAGGTTCATTGTAGCACAAGGAAAAGCCCTCCAGAGACTGAGCCCATCTTCAGGGCTTTCTGTCCACCAGGAGAGGTGCACACCTCCAGTCTCCTGCTCAAACCCAGTCCTTAAATTCCTTCACATCTCCATGTGCCACACCTTGGGAATGATGTTCTCATAGCCATGTTTACTGTCTGAATAATGGATCTCAGCTCCCCAGTTTTACTCCTTATATACGAGTAACAAGCATGTAAAAATCTCATTTCAGTGACCCTTTCAGAAGATGTATCTAAATCCAAGCTGGCACAAGGAAAATGGATTTTTTTTTTTTTTTTCCCTGTACTCTGAAGTGAGTCCTTTGCTTACCCACCCCTTGTGCATTTACCTTGTGCATTACCTCCAGTGTCTCAGGGGTATCTGCTTCCCTTTCAATATTGAGTTTATTTAAACCAGGATAAATTGGGAACTATTTGATGTCTCCTGAATGAGCTATTGGAACAGGACCCTCACCCAGAGTGAAACCTTTCCACCTGGGAAACTCTGCCAAAGGCAGCAGACACCAAAGGGAGAGGGAGCACTGCCATTCTCTGCTCAGCCCAGCAAGAAGCATCTCCCCACCCTGCCTTCCCTTTCCCAAAGCTCTGGCTATTCCAGCATCAGCAATCGACAGCAGAAGCCAGTGCAAAGGTTTTCCTGCATTCTGCTCTTCCCTTTGGAAAGCTGAGAGCCCCCAGGCTCTGCTGGAGAAAACAAACCAGGCTCTGGCACGCAGCAGCTGTTCCAGCCATGGTCACAATCTCACCACAGAGGTTTTTTACACAGTTTTCTCTTCTGCAATTCTTTGGCACTCATGTGAGTATCTCCCCACTTGTTATTGTCCAACACGTGGAGATCTGAGCACTGCTGTGGGCAGCCAGGAAATTTGAACAGCTTTTCAAGCTGCAGATGGATATTGAGGGGAGCCTGTGCAGCCCAGGCAGTGGAAATAAAGGCAGGTATCACATCCCATCCTGCTGGCCAGCAGGTGCACTGAGCACAATTTGTGAGCTCTCTCTACCACACCCGTGCCCTACTTTCAGACACTGCTCAGGATATCTTGGCATCTCTGTGATTTCACCTCCCTGCTGCTTGCAGCCTCGCCAGGCTGCACTGTCACCTTTATCTGCAGCAGGAATGGCCTCTCCTAATCCTGTCGAGAAGTTTGAGGGACTCCTGGCAATCTTGGAGCACTAATCTTGGGGCTGACACGAGCAAAACCCATGACTTTAACAAAGAAGAACATCGAACAAACCCAAGCATTTCTAAGCAGCTGCAGGAAGAACATGAGATAAGGAGCAGGCACCAGTGTACAGGACAGATAAAGTGATTAAAGGAAGGGTACTCAGCAGTGAGAGCAGCAATAAAACTTCTTTTCTTTTCCTTTTTTTTTTCCCCTTTTCTCTTTTTTATAATCCAGAAGTAATTCCAAGTGTTCTCCAAGATTTCTTGCCTTGGCAAACCTCACGCTACTCCTTAAAATTCCCATTTGGTTATTTATCAGCTTAGCTGACAAAAGACATACAAAAATTCTTTACTAAAAAAAAAGTAAAAGATGGTGCAATTCCCAGAGCATGAAATAACAGGTATTTCTTCCACTGTAGTATTTGAAATATCGCATTCTGTGTAGTTCTGATGGTTGCAAAGAGGATTTAAATGGTTAAAGAGTACAGTTATCCAACTATTCCTTCTTTTGTAATAATCTTGTGTGTGCATATGTAGAACAACAGAATGTCATTCCTTTGAATAAAATAACCAAAATATTCTTTGCTATCTAATTGTAATGGTTTCTGCATATGCAAGAGAAACATAAACCCGAGTTTTTCTTCTGGAACAAATGTTCAACCTGTCAAGAACAGCACTTGATGTCAGGATTGTGAAGTGTGGATGAAATGACAGACCAACAGAGGGAATCTGATAAGAGATTAATGAGATGTGCTCCATGCAGTCAGAAAAGTACTCGAAATAAGAAAGAGGAAATGGGGGAAAAAGGAGAGAAAAACAATAGTGGAGAGAAAGGAGCTGCTTTGTGAGGCTCCTGCTGTGATCCTGCAGCAGATGAGGGATGCAGAATGTTACTGAGACATTTCAGTCTGTGAATCAAATGGAGTGAACTGGACACACCCTGAGCAGGTGTATTTACCTTTGCAGAGTTCAGAACCTCGCTTATGCACTATTTGTTATTTATTTGGCCTGACACCAGCCATGCATCCCCTTTTCCACGCCTGCAGCACTTCCAAATGTGCAACCAACTGCATCAAGTGCCAAAGCAGAGTCTCCAGCACTTGAAGCCTGGCAAAAGCTGGGCTGTCATTTTTTGGACATTACCCTGATCCTCTGAAGGAAACAAACTGGGCCAGGGCAGAGGCTCCACCAAGCACAACCAACTCAGTGGAGCACCAGAAATGCAAGTCACAGAAGGAGGGTGAGGAGAGTCAAGGATTTCTGCCCATGTAACAGGGCTGAAATGGAGATAAAAAGCATAATTCAATGTACTGCTGGGTATTTGCCAGCACAGAAACCCAGCAGAACTTCAGCCACATTTCACTGATCAGAAACAGGAATCCTCAACATCAGCCAAAGAGATTTCAAAGATGGTTTAAGAACAAATTAACAGGTGTCACACCTGTTAGGATAAAACCCAAAATACCAGTCTTGTGCCTTGAATATTATACATTGTGTCCACCAAGATGCTGAGGCACAATGGAATAATATGAGTTTATCCTGATTTTATAGATATAAAAACCATAAAATTAAAGAAAACAAAGTGTGTTCTAACATTTCCCCATTTCAATGAAAAAATCTATTTAATTTACATTCAGGCTAAGTTTTATTTTTTATGAAGAAAACCACAAGAATGATGATAAAATTGTGTAAGTTAGAATAACACATCTGAATAGCTCATAGAATAATACATTTTTAAGACACTTAATAGGAGAACATGAGGTCTTTTTCCTTTGGGGATGTCAACCACAAAATTTTTGTCACTTCCAAAGAATTACTTCAGTATTTATCAACTCAGCCTAAATAAGAAAGTGGAAAGGGATAATTCACCACCCATAATATAGAGCAACAAGAAATCATACAGGAAATAGAGTCTGGTGTGAGGTTTGACAGTCTAAACAGCACTAGACTCTGAAAATACAGGGATTAAAGAATTACAAAGAAGAGTGAATATATTTGGAAGTTCTTACCTCTTCCAGCTCTTTTTAGGTGTTTTTAGCAAGTTTTCCTGACCAAGAGTCTTAATTTGAAAACAAACACCTGTTCTGTTCCATGAATTACCAAAAAATGCCTTTATAGAGGCCCAGTGAAGGGAACTGAAATACTGTTCAAGGACAGAAAATGAAATACACCCCCAGAGTGAGACTCCTGCTAGATTCTTATTTGTTGCCATTGTTTTTCTTTCACATAAAAATGGCCTTAGCTGTAAACTTAAATTTTAGAAAAGGAAAAGAAATAGCACATTTGCTGCTGTCTTGCATTTTGTACTGGTTTATTTATGGATTTTTGTTTTTTTTTTCTTTTTACCTTATAAGTTTAATGGAATTTTTACTGTGACTTTATAGCTGTGTGATTTATAATACATCAAACAAGTCAAATCAATCAGTAAAGGCTTAAAAATCAGCACAGGTTCAGATGGCTCCTTTAAAACAAATCATTACAGCTGTTAGAACTCAAACATACATAACAAGGATTGACCACTAATGTGAGTTATTTTAAAATCTCATTTTCTTGGTAAGAAATGCTGCCCCTTGTATATAACTTTTTAACGATCTGATAAAACCATCTGCAGCAAAAAACACATTTCTCCTGTATATACCTGCCAGGCAGCTCTTTAAACACTCTATACCATTCTTTAAGGGAAATCTAGCCCTGTTCTCATTGATATGGAAACAAAAATCTCTTTAATAAATACTCCACACTGTTATTTAAATATCTTTAAATATGCTGCACTATTTTGTTTTAAGGAACCTGTTCATATTCTCATTGCTGTGGGAAGTTAAATCAGCTTTTTAATTGGCACACCTCCTCCATTAAGCTTAAAAAACATTCCTATTATGCTCTAAATATAATCACATTTAGGGAAGGCTCTTTCACCTTAAAGATAAGGAAATCTTGGCAGAAGGAGAGGTTTTTACACACTATAGAGGGGAAGAAAAAAGAAAAGAAACAACAGATTATTTTCTACCTTAAGGCTACAACTGCAGGGGTTTGTGACCATAAGACACAAGAACTGAGTTGTGTTAAATCCATTTGGTATCAGGTTCAACAGACCTATGAATGTTAATTTTCATTTGTTATAATAAATTTAACTTTTTCTTGAGCTAGAACTATGTTTTGATTGTTGTCAATTTAACATAATCACCCAATAAGAACTGTCGATTTCAATAACCTCCACCATCATGGATATTTCATGGATGTCCTTGGAAAAGACCCAGCCAAGGTCACCTTGAGAATGAACAGCTCTGGATGATAAATTGCAAAAAGATCTATTTTCAGTCCCTCCAGTACAACAGATTCACTTAGCAATCCATTAGGAAACATAAATAACATTTCCTCCAAAGGAGTCCTCCCTTCACTCCAAGCAAACATGAATTTGCAGCATCCATAATTCCATTAATCTTGTTATAAAATCACAGTATTTCCTCACCTTTTTGGTTTTGTTTTCAGTCCAAGGGATTTGTAGATTTGGTGGTTAATCTTTTTTCCCCAATTATCTGAATAATCTGAGAGCTACACCTGGACATGGTTAGCACCAACTTCAGAGCAGAGATGAGTTTTATTGTGCATGGGTTTGGTCAGTGCTCTCCCCACAGCTACTGCAGAACATTTACAGAGCAGGCACATGAAATAAATTCTTTTTCATTATTCCTTTCTAGGAAGTTTTCACTATATAATTACATTATAAGTGCTAGTGCCAAGCTAGGATGGAAACAAAGTGAATAGACTGAAGGAAGGATTAGCAGCTAGTTATAGGAATGCAAATGAAAGTAAAGAACTCTTTCATTTACTCCACTCTTTATTTTTTTAAAAAAAGAAGGGAAAAAGAAAAGAAGAAGACAAATAAAAATACCCCATCCCCCCCAAATCAAAAAATCCTCTGTAATTTAAAGTATAGAGCATCTTTTTTCTTTGTCTTTTTTCTTCTTTTTCCCACAAAATAAATTCATGAAGCTGAAGGGATTCCTGCTCTCTCACGCTGCTCACTAAACACAAGGCTCTGCTGAGATCATATTATTTAGAAAGTCACATTTCTTTATAAATGTCCAGTTTCCTGTAACTCTTGCTCATCAGAGGTGTAGGACACACATTCTGCAGTGCACCTCCCTTCCCTCAGACACCCCTGGCTGCTTCTGAAATCATTGATATTCCTGATGTCTCCTCTCAGCCCTGATAACCGTGATAAGGCCCTGCCATTTTCACTGTGGCTTTCAACTTTTCATTTCTAGATAATGTAACTTTTCTGAGCCCCTTTGTTAAGGCATGAAAGCTTTTAATGCTGTGAGTCCATTACCATGGCAAGCATGCTCACCAACTGAAAAATAAGCATAGAAATTTAGGAGAAGGTTTATTAATAGCTTGGTTTAGCACATTTTCCCCAAAATGTTGTTCATTTCTGTGGATTTGAAGACTGGGCAAGAAAAGAAAAAAGAAGAAAGAAGAACTGCAACTCTCTACAGCAACCTGGGGATGTAGTGAGGGGGGACTGGTGTCACCTCTTGGGTGACAAGTGACAGGATGAGAGAAAATTAACTCAAGTTGTGCCAGGGGATGCTTGGGTTGGATTTTAGGAAAAAAGACTCTTCACTGCAAGGGTAACCCAGCATTGGAACAGGATACCCAGGGAAGTGGTGGAGTCACCATCCCTGGAAGCATTGCAAAAATGTCTGGATGTGGCACTTGGAGATGGGGTTTAGGGGTGAAACAGCAGTGCTGGGTCAATGGCTGCACTCGATGATCTTAGAGGGCTTTTCCAGCCTTAAAAATTCCATGATCAACTCTAAATCCACTCAGCTCATTTTCCCAAGAGGTGTTTTGATTTTTATCAAGTGGGGTGAAGTCAAACACTGAGTTAAATGGTGGCTTATAATTAAGAGATTGAGCACTCAATTAACCAAAGCACAAAATACTGAAGATATACAGAATTTTACCCAAGAAATGGTGGCTACACTTTTCTGCTCTGTACTTTTTTCTTTTTTTTTTAATCTTGAAACACTCCTCACTAAAAGAAAAGCATGGGGAATCATTTGTAATGCTGAGGATCCTCTGGACAGGTGTGCAATCAGGCAGAGTGAATTCTACACCACATGAGGCTTTGGTCATGGAATGCTAATTAAGTCAGAACTGAAGACTTTCTTCCTGTGTTGGATGTGATAACGTAGCAGAGAATCCAAAGAGAAAGAAAAATTAATAACATTTTGTGGCATTAGAACCCAGATATTCTGCTGGAAAGAGCTATAAAGTGTCTAATAGACAGAGAAAATTAAGAAAGTCTTTTTCAGACTATTTAAAATCTCTTTCAGACACCCATGTATACACAAAGGAAAATCCTACAATTCCCTTAGGATGGCTCTTGTGAAGTCATCAGAGGCAGTTTCAATAAGGCATCCCCCTCTTCAGTCTCTGAAATCCATCCCTTGCCTTGTGGTTTGATCCCTTTAGCTCATTCTCATCACTTTTCCTCATGGCACTCTGCAACACAAATTACGAGTATTTGTCGAGTTTGCCAGTGAAAATCTGCTTGGAAAGAGGCAACATTTGGAATTCATCAACTTGCCATCTTATTCTGCAATTCTCTGTAATTATTTTCACATTTAGTCTTCGCAGGAGTGTCAGGAATTTCTCCTTCCTTTTCCATTGGCACAGCCCTGCCCTGTGATTCCCACTGAGGACACGATTGCAAAGATATTTCCAAAATCCTGCCTGAACATGTCAAAACCCTTCAGAAGCAGGGCTTGGTGGCTCAAATCTTTGTCTTGGTTATCTCCTTAAGTCACAAGAGACACCCCACCATGAGCTTGCACTTGTCTGTGCATTCACCCTGGGATGGAGCCAAAGCTGTGGGAGCACAGGACACGCTGCTGTTGCTCTTGGGGGGAATAAATGGCCTTGCTGTTGCTCTTGGGGGGAATAAATGGCCTTGCTGCTGCTCTTGGGGGACAATAAATGGCCTTGCTGCTGCTGGGAGGGGGTAAATGGCCTCACCTGGCCATGGTGAGCCACAGGGATGTCAGGGAGCTGCGAGCAGCTCGTGTCATCCCAGCTGCAGCCTGCACCCTGCCCGTGTCTGAGAGCTCTGCAAAACGGAGCTCGGGCAGGAAAATCACAGCTTAATTGCCTTGGGGTTGCAGACAGCTGTAGATCCCATGGACCTGGCTGATGCTTAGATAAATATTTCATATTCTCTCACTGGGGAGACAAGAAAATGTATTTCTTTTTTTTCCTCAGTTACAGCTTGTTCTGTACTAAGTCTGCAGGCTCCTGGGTCTGTCTTGCTTTGTTTTCTCCTGGAGGACACAGGACTCCACTGCCCTGATCTAAAGAGGATTTACAGGTAGTGAGGATAATGTTACAACAACAGCACAACTCTCCCAGTCTCACCTATCCTTCTTTCAGGTCCTAATGCATAATAAAAGAAGTTTTATGGCTCTGATCAAAAGCTCAGAGGGTTCCACGCTAAAATCCAGTGACTGTAGGTGAGCCTGACATTTCAAGAATATCTCACGTTATATTTGTCATTCTTTGCTAGATTAAAAGAGCAGCACCTCCCTGACCAGAAATAAATGCATTAGGAAAATTGGGCCAGAACTGATATTTAAAATAAAACGTATTTATTGTTGTAACGTTTGTAATTCAAGCCATTGAATTATTCATGCCCATTTCAGAAAACCATCCCAATTCAGCACCTGCAGTCTCTGTGTTTTACTGGTGACAGAGAAAGAAAATACCCTTTCTTGTGAAATATTCAAATACTTCAGATGCCTAATAAAAATGCAGGTATATTATCTCCATGTTACTTATCTTGAAAGGAGGATGATGTTGAGACAATAAACTGTTTAAAAATAAATCCCTTTCTGACAATCCACAAAACAATGGGGAATGTATTCATCTCCTTTTGCCTTTCTTACTGGCAGTGGAAACTAATAGACAACATAGTCATCAGAATGATTTTGTGACAATTCCACAGAGGTTTTGCTAATTCTTTTCAAGTCCATTTTATTAGTCAGGGAAAAAAAAAAAAAGTCAAATCCTGATTTAATAAGTGGTGGATTTGAATAAATTACTCTAGTTCTGTGTTCATTGAACTTTAAACAAATTGTTCCACAATCCATTGCCAAGCAACTAGAACATATCCTTAGGAAGTTCAACAACATGCTTTGATTAAATTGGTAGGGTGAACAAACAGTTTACTGGGAACTTCAGGCTTATAAAATGAAGATTTACTAAAGTGGAGTTTTCCTCATTAATTCCATCAATTGCCTACAAATAGAGACTTATGCTTCATAAATTGATAGAATCACATTCTATCTGAAATCACTTGTATTTCTGATAATGGGTTTGCCCAGGATGCTGATGGCATTTTAAGTCTGTTGAAATATTGGAAATCTGTCTTTAGCTTGACACAACTACAAGAATTAAAGTCAACCTTTCCTATAAACACATATGTCCTGAAAAACTGCTGCTATAATAGCTCAGAGAGACTGGTATCCAAAAAATTTACATTTAAGGATAGAAAAACAACCATAGTTTCTTCCTAGAATTGTATTAACATTGTATTGTATTGTCTTAGGTTTATTATCTTGGGTCTCTGACCCACTGGAACATGAATAAGAGGAATGACTGCACCCTGAGAGTGTCTTCATGAATAAGGATAACAAAATTACCAGTAATTTTAGGTATTGAAAACAATGGTTTAGATATTAGTATTTTTAAGTGGAAATTTGGGGAAATTCTCACTGTATTATGTATTTGGAACAACCATCCTAATTCTCTAGAGAGAAATGAGATCTCCAGCTCTACACGTATGAAATTATCACAGGCTGATTTACTTAAAAGTTTTCACATTTTGGCTCACAGTTTGGATAATACAAGCAGTTTTTCCTAGTACAGAGGTTTAACATCCCCATTTTCTACTGTTTTCCATTAGGATCTTTACTCTTCCTGCAGCACATTGTCTGGGTTTGAGTGCCAGGCTTGGGATGGAGGACGGCAGGAAACAACAATCCTTCAGCCCTTCACAGCCACAGAATCCTACATCCAGGAACAACACAAAAATTACACTTGCATCAGTCCTCTTAACTCTGGATTTTAAAAAGGTAAACAGTTAAAGCCATTCCATATTACTTTTGGTAACCACAGGATCACAGAGGGGTAAAAAGTTCAAGCTCAATCCAGCAGACCCACTCCATTCTGCGAAAATAGCCAATTTAGGGCTATTATGAGAAAATAACTTTCATTAAGCTTTCATCATTTGTAGTCTACTACAGACCATCTCAGCTTTCTAAAATGTCAACATCTAAAAGTATCATCATTCTTCATTATGCTGGAGGGGAAAAAAATAGATCAAATGGAAAGGAAGAACTATCACTTTCAGATAAGCAGAGAACGCCGAGCATAATTCCACAGTGAAAATGAGGAGCTAATGCTTTAGCACTTACATGGACTCTAACCATTTATAATAATAGAAGCAAGAAGATACTTGCATAAAAAAGTGTCTATATTTGATTGCATCTCTCTCCTGCCATCATTCGTGGGAGGCTCAACAGGCTCTCATTTTGCTCAGGTCAAGGACTAGGTCATCATTTCTCACCCAGAACTGGCCAGGCAATGCTTAGGAAAGTTCTGAACTCACTGCATGACAAGCAGAGCCAGTCTGAAGCATTATTGGACCCTGATTTACAACTGGAAATGGTTAAACTTCCATAAATGATCCCTGCTGCAGGCTCAGGGCTCATATAATCACCACTGAATGGCTGCAAACTGCAATGAAATGTATTGATAAAAGTCAAAAATCAGTGATTGTTTCACATTGCCTGGGATAAATCATAGTTGTTAAGCTGTTGATTCGCAAGGATGTGAGTGCTAAATGAAATGGCAGAAAAGAGGAGATGAAAGGAGGGGAACAAACTGTTTTGAACAGAAACAACACTGAAGTGATTCCTGCTCAGGGCTCTGTCCCCACCTCAGCATTCTGCAGTCACTGACCAGTGAAGTCACTTGTAAGAACAAACTCATTTAATAAGACCAGGAAAACCCCAATCCCTAAAAAATCTTCCTGAAACTTTTAAAAATCGATCCAGCCAACTTTGCACAATGCAGAGGAATTTAGAAAGAAGTCAATCCTCACTGATTTACAAAAGTTTTAAAATCTTACCTCCAAATATTTAATACCTAACATTTCCTCGAGTGGGGACAATGACAATAGACAGGAACTGAGATTTTATTTTCATTAGATACTCAAACCATCAAAATCTCTCTAAATATCTTCTAGCATCTAATATTTGAGTTTACACAAAATGTAAGTCCATCCATTGAGAGTTCTTCAAACTCAGGGTGTTTGGTTGTCACACTGTGATATACCTCAGAAATATACTGCAGTAATAGAGTTCCCTGGAAAATAGAGACTTTTGGAAAAAATTTCCACAAGAAATCCTTTACTAAGCTTTAATGCTGTTTGATGCAAGGAGACTTATTTAGGGTATTAAAGATCTGTCTGTTGGAAAGATAACTTCAAATTTCAAACTTTAAGTATTTCTCAAACTCTATAACTAATACCTCTATTTAAGAAAACCTCAAGATTATGCCAATTCTATGACTATTTTGCAAAGCCAAAGGAAAGGTTTAAACATTCACTCAAGTGCCAATCACAAATCCAGGCTGATCCACCCAGGAAATGCATTTCCTAAAGCAGTTTCCCTTCAGTTATCCTGGAGATGAAGCTCTCAGCCCAGGGGTTCAGCTGCTCGGGATCCAAGGCTTAGCTCGGATGCAGCGTGGCCAGGTGAGCTCGGCTCAGGTTTCTGAGGAAATTGAGAAGTTGGTAGGAAGAACACGGGATAAAAGAAGCTGGAGTCGAGAAAAGAAGAGAAAAGGAGAGTGAGACAGCAATTACTGCAGACTGAGGGGGAGAAGAGGGAAAACACTGCCATGGAAAGGTATAAAATCCAAAGGGAAGTGGGGAAGGGGGATAAAGGTAACAAACTCAAGAGATGGCAGCTCAGCGTGCTTTAGCTTGTCCCAAGAGCAGAGGTGGCCCTTCCCTACCCAGCTGGGATCCCTGTCCTGCTCCTGGCCACGAAAGCCTCACCACTCACACCAAACATATTTTTGAGATTCATGAAAGTCTTCTGGAAAAAAAATATTGCTTACAGGTAAAAGTGTGGAAACTCAAGACAATTCTCAGCAATCTGTTCTATAAAATTCAGAAGAAGCAGCAGCTTTCTCAGAGTGCTTTATATTTTACCTGGATTAGGCTAAGGGACATCCCTATTTTTCCAACAGGGAATGTCTTGGACACTAAAGAGGGAGCTGGGTTTCCATACTGAGTGGCCAAAGAAGAATATCACAGAATGATCCTCTTTCATAACTGGGATCTGAACACAGAGCTTTATTAATCACATTTACATTTTAAGTTAGTGTTTTCTGGACCTATCTGGAAAGAAACAAATAGGAAAATATTTTCAGGGTGCTTTAGCTCTTTGGGCTTCAGATCTCCCTAACTCATCAGTCAGATTCAATTTAGGGATACTGTAAATCCTGGAGAGGAAGCTCACATTTGCAACTATAATTTCATTTAAAACTTAACCCATTTTATATTACTTTAAGATGTCATTCTGCCACTACATAGAACAATCCATCTTACCTACAGCAAAGGGTGTTTTCTTGACAAATAAATGCTAACAATTATTTTGCTTTTCACTGGGTTTACAGGAATGCTCAAACCCTTGTTCTCTAATCTGAATTGTCATCACCCATGGAAGGTTTTATTTTGCAGCATTAAGCACTGAGACTCCAAGACAGAAACGTTTCCCTTCAGCTGCTTGCTCCTCTCTGCTGGCTAGATGAGCAATCAGCAGTTCTGCAAACACATTCCTGTTCTAACATTCTGGAGGGGAAAAATGGCCATTTCTCAGCCAGGGTAAAGCATATGCATTTGTTTAGCTTTTTGTCTGTTAACAAAGAACATTAATTATAAAATCTCTCACCAGTTCATTTAATCAAATGCAATCTGGTCTCTGATCACTTGAAAGCATAATCAGCCTCACCCTTCTGCCTGCTTGAGAGTTATTGATTTTGTCTCTCAAGCCCAGTAGAGGTCCAGGTGATGCAAATAATAATTACCAGAGCTAATGCGATTATTGCATGTGAACTGATTACTATAATTAGGAAGTGTTTGTTTGTATTAAAAGGAAAAGTAAATTGCCTTGCAGGTTTTAAGGAAAAACAATAACAACAAATCTGTAGTTGCAATTATACCATCCTATATTAAATTATGGCAAGAAATGTACTGTCTGCACAAAGTTAAAATATTATTTTCTAAAGACGTACTATTCAGCAACCTGCTGATAGGAATAAAATATCCAAGAAAGAGAAGAAAATGTTCTATATACACCTTCCCCATGAAGGATATTGAACGAGATATCTTTCTAAATACTGACATAAATAATTTTCCTCTGCTATTCCAACAGATATTATTTCTTAAATCGCTCCTTCTGTGTACTCTGTTTTAATGTCTTGGATAAACCCCAAGCCTCCTCAATTGTGTTACACCTTGCTATTCAGAGAGAGCCATGGGGTGTTTTCAGATGTTTCTACTGAAGGATCAGCAGCAAGAATCTGAATGACAAGGTTTTACACAACACATGACAGGAAGAATGGAATGGGACATAAAAGAGATTTGCTTGGGACACACTCCCACCTGTGCCCAGAGGATAAACCAGCGTCCCATAAGCATTCTTTATACACAGGGTTTTATAATCCCACGCCATTCATCAAACCACAAACTCAGCAGAGAACTGTGAAAAATGGCAGTAGGAAAAGAGATTTCATTCCACTCTGCATTGCTCATTTTGGAGGCAGGAGCACTCCCCCAGCCAGGGTGGTGAGAAGTGCCCTCAATCACTGACGATTTGACTTGGCAAAATGACCGATGGCTCCACTGGGCTGAAAAATTTGCTCGTGCCTTGGATGCATTCTTTAATGTGCCTTAGCTTTACAGCAACCCATCCAATTTAGGCACACAGGAAGAAATTCTGCTGTTGTATTAAGCTGCTCCTGTGTGTCTTCAAGAGATTTCAAATGAGAGACAATGGAAGTGAGGGGGACAGCAAAAGGGAGAAGGCTCAGGCAGTGCTGGAAGTGATGACAAAGCTGCTTCCTTTCTCCCACCATGTCTTTATCCTGGAAGATTATTAGTTAGCTGGAGGATGGCCTTTCTTTTGCTTGCTTTGCATGTCTATAGTGTCTGATAAAATTAAACACTTATTCAAAGCTTCTCAATGTTTCTGCAATACTGATAATATGTAATCATAAATAAATTATAATGAATTTGAAAAAGTTGCATCAAAATAGGAATTGAAAATTAGATTTTTTGGGGTTTTTTTTGGTTTTTTTTTTCCCAACTGTGCCATTAACAGTATTTTCAAGTACAGCAACAAGAGGTAGAGGATACAACTGTGTACTTCCAAAACAAGGGGAGTTGTTCCGGTCCTTGAATTTTTAATGGTCATTTCTATAAGTGATTAGCAGGAAACATTAGGAAAAAAAACCAATGAAATATTAACATACTTCTAATATTATTAGAGAATCACCAAATGTTTCCAAATAACTGAAGATATTGACTGAATAATATAGCAAGGACATAAATCTCCCAGGAGCTCAGACTTTTTGTTTGACTTCTCAGCCTAAGTTCTACTTTGAGAGAACAGAGCACTTCAACCAAAGACTCTTTTTTGGTTTTTTTTTTCCCCACTCAAGAAAAACTTGCATTTAGTGTCTGGAAACTTTTCTACTTTCTCTATTCTCACAGAAGGAGAAGAAGGGTGAAAATATGTCTAAGAGGAAAGCAGCCTAAAAAGTATGAAGATTTCCACTCAAGTTTAGGTGCTGTTCTCCACCCTCAGTACAGGAACAGAACATTGCAACTCCTGTCAAGAATGGAGAGGTTGTTCTTGAAGAAAATTACTCTTAATCTGCTCTCTCATGGCTATGAAGCTTCACTACAGCTTTGGATAAAGTTGTATTATTTTTTTTCCATTATAGTCTTACATTTCTAAATCAATATACAAGAAAGCATTTCCTCATCTCCTTTCTTGTTTAGCTATTCCTCTGTACAAAAGACAAGATGTATGATCTTACAGGAAAACATATTTTATTTCAATGGAAAGGTGATTAACCTAAAGGAGGAAGGGAAACATGCAGACAATAAAGAAAAATATCCAGGTAACAGCTGCAAATTTTCTGGGGAAAATATTACCATTTTCTAAGAATCTCTATTTATTGTGTGTCTGTTTAATGCAGTTGATAGCAGAGAGAGCAGGGACTAAAGCAGAAATCTTGTTCTTATTTTATAAACTAAATGCTGAAAAATAAAGTGTACATATTAAAATCTAACACTGTACTCCAAAGGGAATTACAAGCACATGCCACAGTCCTCATGTCAAAGGAATATAAGCAAAACTAATTAGCTGAACGATGTTTTCATTGTAAATTTTGTCAGGAAGTCATTAAAGCTGTTTTCACAATAATACATTCAGATCTATGGAAAACTGAGCTCTCCCAATTCATTACCATTGCAGCTGACAGGTATCTCTGGGATATTCATTATCTTTAATGAGTGCAGGGATCTCCAGCACTGAATTACACATCCTACCCTGCAAGGGATCCCTTCCCTTTTCCCTTTCCAGTTCATCCACTTTCATCAGCTCCATGGTGTAAAAGCATGTAATTTGTAATTGCAGTCACTGCAATTGCAAATATGTGTCCAGATAACAGAAAGAAAAATTGTTTTGAAGTTGGGCTCTGTTTTATTGTATTTATATTTGCAGAAGCACCTAAAGCACAAACTGACCACAGCTCAACCCAAAAACTTACCTAAGAAACTGCAGAGAAGGTAAATCGTGAGAAAGACAACACTTGAATTAAAAGTTCAGCTGTATCTCTTGATCTGTAGGAAGCAGGTACTGAACCAGGCTACGTACATTTACCTGAATTAACAGCACCCTGAGCCAGCAAGGGCTGTGTTCCCAGGGTTAAGGCACAAGCACGATCTCAGCAGGTTGATTCCATCAGGAAAAAGCGCCGTGCCTGGGTTTACTGTGCAAAACTTCTGCTGAAAACCTGAAGAGAGTGTTCTTCCTCAATCATAACCTTATTTATCTGTCTCAGTTTCCATTTTCCTACAGCCCTTGGTGGTGTTTTAGCTGTTAGGCTGTGTTGGGGTGCTCTTACAAGCACCCACACCTGGGCACACAGAATTAGAGGCAGTGATGTCTGGAGAGGCTGCCTGGAGCAGGGGCTGGGCAGGGATAAAGGAATAAAGTGGGGATTTATTAAAAGCCCTTCAAAGGCTGTACCTTGGGCAGTGCAAGAGCCTGGCCAGGGCTCACCAGTTTCACACTTTTGTAAGTTTTGGTCCATTTCCACCTTGGGGTGAATTGTGCAATTCCAGCCTCAGGTGATGCAGTCCCATCCTCCCAGGTTGCTCTCCTCAATCCGGGGCTGGTTGTGCTTTTTGTCCTTGGTTGTGGGCTGGGAAAGGATTGTTGTGTGTGCCTGAGCTGGGAGAGAACTGGCTGACACTTTATCTGAGGCTCAGAGTTAGGAACCAGTGCAGTGCAGAACCTGGAGGATGTAAAGCTCAAACTGAAGGCATCAGCAGCAGCAGGCAATGCCCTGGAGAGCAGAGCTCCTTCCCCACCCCTGAGCAGGACTTGCTGCCTTCCAAGGGACCTGCAGCATGGGAATACAAATGTTCTAAATGGCTGTTTAGCAAAAACTATAAAAATCACCTTGAGTGTTTTGTAATTGTTTACATTATATTGAGGGTTAGCTGAACTCAGACCTAGGACAGCTTCAGACTCTCACAGAAGGTTCTAAGACAAAAGTAATTTTGAAATTACTGGAATGCTGTGGGGACAGAAGAAAAAAAACTTATTGTGGCAATCCTAGTTATAAAAAAATCACTTCATAAATCTTTCTTCTTAGTAGCTTATAACAGAAGGCTATAAATTAGGACAAAACCAAAACCAAACATAAGTCCATTTTTCTCTCAATTCCTTCCTTAAACAGAATACTGCCTTGGAGAATGAAATAATAAGTGATATACATAACTTTATAATCCTCTAACTGTGATCCATATCCCTCCCTCTGGTCAGATACTTAAATAAAATGTGAAGAGGAATCACTTCTTAAAGAAGATGCATTTTTCCCAGCTGCCACATACCTCCAAAGTTGATTTTGCAGAAGTAATGAACGATCTCCTTAGGGCTATCCATTTATTTACATAAAACAGTCACGTCTCACAGCCTTTGTGTAGAGGAGGTCTCCTAAAAGTTCCTTTCCCAAGATAATATTCACTGAGCAATGGTGATTTAGTGATTGCTAACGTTCTACAGACAAGCTTATATTTCTCTCTCTCTCTAAAAGGCCTCAATTTCTTCCACAGGTGGGACAAAACTCAATTCTTTCTTTTATTGTCATAAAGCCAGCACTGTCCCTGCTCTCTGTTTCAGCCAGCACAGGGATAAGGGCTGTTTGTTAAAACCCTTCAGCTGAAGGAAATCTCAGAGGAATTTCCCACCATGTTCTTTCATCTGTTTGAAATGTTTTGGTTCATATTTTTACAATATTTTTTTTTTTTCCTCCTCACTGAAATTTAACATTTTAAAGACATTCAACCACTAAATACAGATAAAAATACAGGTTTTGGACATGCACAAGGATGTTTAAAAGAAGTCAGGCTCAAAAATCTTTAAATTTATTTGAATTTATTTACTCTACCTAGAAACCCACTCAGCTAAATGCTCTTTTGTTTGTATATTTTGAAAGCAAAGCTCAGAAAATTCTTATTCTGTGTTTATTTCAGGATTAGTTGGTTAACATGTTAGAAACAACTTCTTAAAAATGTTTAATGTCCCTACTGGCAGAGAACACACTAGCATTACATGAATTTCTGAAGATTATGTTTGCAACTCTGTGTAAAAGAAAAATAAAATGCAGACAGGCACTAACACACTAAATATAATGAGTTTGAACTTTCTGGATCACTTCAAGATTCTTTTCTTCATCTCTTTTTTTTCCCATCATAGTTTTAAATCCTCTTTAGTTTATTTCCAGATTAAATATTTTTATAAAAATCTCACCATCTGCAACTCTCATCACCAGAAAGGAAGTTAAATATGTTTGTAAAAGCAGGATTACTTCTGAGGATTTGGAAAAGAATCAAATACATAGAAAATTAGGGAGAGACATACCTGTCCTAGGGAAAAAAAAATAAATAAAAAAAAAAATAAATTCCATATTCTTGTTTATTGAACTCAAACCTATTTTTAACTGGGGAGATTAAAAACTGATTTTCAGCACCATGGGAACTGAAGGATGCAGGAAAAAAATAGGAAAACCAGGAGCACTTTATATCTGGTTTTGCTCTGAAGGGATAAGTTACAGGCACCAGGGTGACTGAGTATGAAAGACAAAATGAATTATGGAAAGAAGGGAACATATAATAAATATTAAAATAAAAGTACCATGCATTGTATTTGTACAGACCCGTTTAGGGTTCAGGTTTCCAGTTATTAACTTTATTTTTTTTTCTTTTTCTCCGTCCAGTGGCAGCTCAGGAAAGCTGTCAGGTTGATTGGACTGGGCTGCCAAGAACCACAAACTGTGGCTTGTATTTTAAACCATTTTACAACGGGAAACTACACAAAATTAGAAAAAATAGAAATTGCAAGCAGATGGCAGAAATGGCTGCACTGATTTTGGGTAGAAAGGCCTTGGAAGTTCAGTGGGAATCCATCCAGCCCAGGGAAAACTGCCCCTAAGGTCTCCAGAGGTTCTGTAGCCACAAAGAATCCCCACTTTGTTTACTAAAATCCCATTTTTTGTGCAGCTCAGCTTGGACCACCTGTGATTACCTTTGCTAATTGGTTTGGCAACTTCCTTTATAAGGGAAAAATTGCTTTACAAGTTAAAGGTCCATCAAGGAGATGTTATCCAGATCTGGACACAACCAGTTTACTGCAAGATCCAGTGGCAGATTTTTGTTTTTTCATAAAAATTTACCAGACTTCTTTCATTTTTTTATTTTCTTTTTTTTAAATCTCCCAAAATAATTTACAAGCTCATGTATGACATTGTGTAGGTCAAAAAGTTCGAGCCACTGACTTCAGGAATAAGATGGAATTTACATTAGAACTTGAACCATATTAATATTATGTTTCTGCATTACAACAAACCAAAACATCCTGGAAAAAATAAAGGTGTTTGATTTCTAAATTCAGCAAATGAAATCTCAGGACAGCAGAGAACACAGAATGACAAAAGTCACTTATAAGGATAATGCATCGAGTCTTTAGGACAAATTACTCAAGGTTAGGTAATTTGCTTTAGAGAAGGAACAGTTGTATTGTCACTGGGACAAAGTTCTTGTTTTATGCACATCTGTACAAAATATTCAGCTACCTCAACTTCAATGGACATTTTATCTTCTAGACTAAATTCATTATCTTTAGAACTGACCAGTCCTCTTGGCCTGACCTCTCGTTCTTCTCCTTTAAAGCCCTGCTCACCTGGGGGAGAAGCGAAAGCTGAGTCACTTTAGTCCAACTGCTCCCTTTCAATCTTCTTTTTCTTCTGCCAGACCTTTTTTTCCAGCTGACAAACTATCTCCTTTAAAAGCAGAAGTTACATGTCCTTCCCAACTTCACAAATGTCCAAGAACAACGGAGTGAGTTGGTCTAATTGAATTACTTTGTTTTTTCTGTATGTTTTTTTACTGAAAGTATGTTAAGTTGCAAGCCTTTGTTTTGCTATTATAACCTCGGGCTACAGTAAATGAATTCTCTGCTACCTTTGAAGGGAGAGATGAAGTAAAAATCCCCAAGTGCAAAATCAAGCAGAGAAGAAAGCCTCTTCTGGTTTGCTTGAAATATACATCTTGTCCTGCTTTTCCTTTAATGTTTTCTTTTATGATAAGAATCAGTGAAGGGCAGGTAAAGGGGTTTTTTTCTTTCCCTTCCTCTCCTACAACCACCAGTTTATTACAAAAACATATTGATGACTGCAAACCATCCTAACTCCCATTAATCCACTTGTTTACGTCAGATCAATCCTCTTATTTATGTGTCAGATCAGACAAAAGTCGGGTTTCTTCTTTGACTTCCCACACTCTGCTAACATTTTATCACATTTTTTGAGCATCCTTCTGAAGCAGGAGCCTCCTGTGGTTAGTTTGTTGATTCTGGGTTCTTTTTTTCCTTCAGCTGTGCAGTCTGGCTGGTGCTGGGTTGAAACTAATGAAGAATGATTTTTGAATTGCCAATGTGTCACTATTTAAGACAAACACTTTAGACCAAACCAGGTCTCTGCTCTCAGTCACTCATTTTGCAGCTCAGAACTGCTCCAAGCACTCAGACTGCCTTGACATGTGGAAACATTTGCAAATGCCCACAGGCATCCAGAGAGTTCCTCCCCAGATCAAACTAAATCTCAGGCAACAGAACAGCTCTTTTTTAATAGCAGCCACTCTCTAATCAATCCTAAACACCCCCACACCATCAGAGCTCCCTCCACAACCCATCTGGAAAAAAACAAGAACATATATTCCTTTAGGTTATAATAAGAGATCTGATAACTTCCAAGCTAAGAGGTGATGTTCACTAATTAAGGAAGTGAACTCCAATACTTCAAAACTCAGGACCAGATTTTTATTTTTATTTTTTTGCTTTAAATATGACAAATACTTTTGTGCTCATGTTCAGAAAACAAATGCTATTGTTTACATGTGAAAATCTCTGTGTCAGAATCCAATGCACCTGAAAGAAGCAGTTTGGAGCCTCAGCCAAGGCCTTTAAGAATATGTGGGCTGTTTTGAGATGCATCTGAGGAATTTCAAAACAATTGAGAGTCTGGGTGGATCATGGACAACAACCTGGGAAATGTTTTAAATTTATAAAACAAGAAGTTTTCCCATCCTGAGAGAATGAAGACAATTAGAAGGCATAAACAAAATCAATGACCTTTAATTAGAGGAAAAATAAAAATTCTAAATACATATATAAATATATCTATATATATATGAGTGGAGTCACACAGTGTAAACTATGCAGATTAAATATCAGAAATGCTACAAACCATTATCTACCACAAGCAATAACTTGGGATTTTCCAATCTTTGCAATATTGAACATCTTTATATTTTCTTAGAATCAGATGTGAGAGCTTTGATTTACTCTACCAAGAAGCAGATAGAGAAACTAAACTAAACTAAACTAAACTGAACTAAACTCAACTCAACTCAACTCAACTCAACTAAACTCAACTCAGCTCAACTCAACTCAGCTCAACTCAACTCAACTCAACTCAACTCAACTCAACTCAACTCAACTAAATGTTCTTTTTTGCATATTTTAAAAGCAAAGCTTAGAAAATCCTTGTTCCATTTGGAGCTCAGTGTCTGACATTATACTCAAAAACCTGTAGGAAAGAATGATTTCAGTATTTTAGCAGTGTTAGTGATTTTTATAATTTTTCTAAATCCTGTTTTGCAGCCATTTGTGTTGTTTGACACCTGCAGAACAAGGCAGGCAGCCTGGTGATAGAAAAAGATTTCTGTACATTTTTAATTAGCGTTGGTGCACCCATTAAAGCTTTCTAATACAAAAATAAATTATGCTGGTTTATATAATTTTATGCAACTAATTAATATAATTTGCAATACTAATTTTGCTTGACTACAGTTTTTAGCAAGCTCTTGACATTTTTTTTTAAATAAATAGACTGTTTGCAAGAATTTTGATAGCTTTTTGTCAATCCACAAATAACAGCCAAATCATCAACTACTTCTTGCAGTTCCATTTATTTAATACATGTTTTTGGACACTGAAGAATTAAAATGTTCACTTAGGAAGAATGTCTGCTTTAAATGTGAGATAAAGTATCAATAATCAATAAATATGTAATAAGTTTATTGCTTTAGATCAGTGTATTACTGAACACAGTCATATTTTAGAGCTGATACTCATCTGTACTATTATAAAAACAATTATATTTAAATCAGTAGTAAATACACTATTTGCAGTTAGTTGTTTGGTTTTAATTAACAATTCTCAGTTAAAACTCTGCTCTCTTCCCCTACAAACAGCAACATCTTGCTTGTGCCAGCAGCCAAGCTGCTGGGAAGTTCACAACACACATTTCAAAGTGGGAAAGAATCAACCTTCAGCCCCCTCTGCATTGCCCTGAGACAACTTTCAACACCCTGAGATAATTTTCCTATTGTCTGTAAAAAACTCTAAAGCAATAGGAAGAATGTTTCTAATAGAAATATTTCAACTTGCATGAGATCTGAATAAACCTTTGTGCTAAAGCCCCCCAGAATTTGATCAAGTATTTTAGCTTGCTTGCAAAGTAATGACCTGGGTAGAGACCCTGTTTGGGGAGGTCCCTCACTGGGAACAGCAGAGTTTAAAGCATCCCTGCATCTCCCAGACAACAATTCCCTCTTCTTGTTTCTTCCCAAACTTCTCCTCTCTTCTGGCTGCTCAGCCAACACCAGGTTGGAGGTGTCAACCAACCCAGTCAGGAGGAGGAGGTGAGCTCCCCTCCCTGTGGAGAATTACCAAGGGAATTATTTATTATTGTTTTAAATTGACAGAGAGCAGGTTTACATTAGATATTAGAGGGAAATGATTCCCTGGGAGGGTGGGCAGGCCCTGGCACAGGGACACAGAGCAGCTGTGGCTGTCCCTGGATCCCTGGAGTGTCCAAGGCCAGGTTGGATGGGGCTGGGAGCTCGATGGGGCTGGGAGCTCCTGGGACTGTGGGAGGTGTCCCTGCCATGGCAGGGGGTGGAAATAAATGATCTGCAGGGTCCCTTCCAACCCAAACCATTCTGTAATTCTGTGTTTTATTCTGAGAAAGAACAGAGAGGACAGACATGTATGTAGGAAGCAGCACCCAAGTATTCCTAGGACTCAAAGTATTCAGATAAAAGCAATCTGAAGTGTTCAAACTGGAAATCCTCTATGGTTGTTATTCCCCAATTTCTTGCTCTTTCAGACAAGTATGCTTTTCAGCTGTTATGTTTATAGAATGTGTTGGGGCTTTTTTCATTCTCCATATGTAGATTTATTTGGGAAAGAGTCTAGTGTTGACACAAAGCAAGATTCTTGCATGTTTCATAAACTCCGGGATAAAAAGCAATTATCATTTCTATTTCAGCTTTTCTCATTAGTCAGTGTTGAGTGCAACCACACACAAACATACAGAATCTCAGAAGTACAAAGATTTGTGTACTTTCACAAATCAGTTTTCACCCCATCTCATTAGTGCACACTGTGGTTTGTTTCTGTATATGTTGATTATGAAGAAAGGGTTTATTTGTATTTTGTTTTCAATCAGTTTTTTTAGATCTGTACCAGGACTGAGACAGAACACCCCAAAAGCACAGCTCAGAAGACAAACACAATTTGTGCTTGTTTTTGTGGTGATGTAAAATCACTTCAAGGTGGACAAATGCTAAAATTCCTTCTGGTAAAATCAACAACCTTCAAACTTAGCAAATTGTGTTTGATCAGCTTGTGGGAAGGAAGAGTGTTAATAAATAATGAAAGGAAAAATATTTTCCCCCACCTCTGAGTATTGTGAAAGAATTCTACAGATTAATTACATGATGTGCTTCCAACTGATCACTTTCTGTAAATTCAGATCTCAATAGAAATCTGTCTTTAGAGCCTGGGAACATTTGATCACAGGTACCTGGGCTTTTCCTCTCCAGAACAAATAAAGTATATTTGCATGAAGATATATTTGTATGGAATTATCATTGAGAAGAACGAAGCCCAAAACAGGACAAGCAAAACACACCAAGCAAACTAAACCCCAAACTTTCCTTTATGGGATGTTGGCTTGTAAAAAGTGTAAGAACTCCCTCACAAAGCGAGTCACTGCTGGATAAATCACTGTAGGAGCAGCAGGGCTGCATCACACATCACAAAACTCAAGCCTCATTACTTGGGAGTGTTCAATCCATCCTGTTCTAGGAAGTTTTAATCATTTTCTGGTTTTACTGACAAGGGTGGATGTGAGGACATTCCCATGTATGGACCTCAGCCTCCACCCCCTTTCTGAAACACAGAAGTTGTTTAAATTAATGGATTGTCACCAGTGGTCACCTTTCTGGTCCCAAAAGAATGAAGAGCTGGAAAAAAATAGAAAATCCATTTGAGCATCCATCCATGAAGGGAGAGGTTAATACTGGTCTGTTCAAGGTAAATAAGTTATGGATATCTAACCACAGATTAATAAAAATTTGAGGTGATTTCCTCAGAACAATTACTGTTTTTCATTACCCTCCATATATCAAGTTCAACTACATTTAGTAGTGAAACCAGGACCCCTGTCTGCAGCTCTTGCAAAGCTGGAGATGTGTCAGCTCCATGCAGGAAAATTTCAGCTTAGCAGCCACAATAAAATCTTTCTAAATATATTTTAAAAAATAAGATTAATAATCATATACTTGGATTCTATTTTCATTTTCTCAGTATTAACCTTGTCTAGGATAGCAAAAGTGTTTTCATCTCAGAAATGGAGATGAAACCACCAAGACTTCCTCTCCCATGGCTGAGGAAAAACCACCCTGACAGATATTGGTACTCTGAGCACAACTGCTGCCCTGCTGTTTTGTCGTGGTTTTAAACATGAGCATCACACGTTTCAATCTGATTGCAGCAGGACTGCTGCACAGAATCCATGGAAAAGAGGTGCTGCACAGAATCCATGGAAAAGAGGTGCTGCACAGAATCCATGGAAGAGTTTCTGCTCAGAATCCAGGGAAGAGTTTCTGCTCTTCTCATTCTCAATCTGAGTTTCTGCACAGAATCCATGGAGAAGAGATGCCACACAGAATCCATGGAAGAGTTTCTGCACAGAATCCATGGAAAGGGGTGCTGCACAGAATCCATGGAAGAGTTTCTGCTCTTCTCATTCTCAATCTGAGTTTCTGCACGGAATCCATGGAGAAGAGTTTCTGCACAGAATCTATGGAAGAGTTTCTGCACAGAATCCATGGAAAAGAGTTTCTGCACAGAATCTATGGAAGAGTTTCTGCACAGAATCCATGGAAAACAGTTTCTGCACAGAATC
>NC_031772.1:2667727-2747972 GCF_001522545.3 Parus major
AAGAGTTTCTGCTCAGAATCCATGGAAAGGGGTGCTGCACTTTGCTGCCAGCCAGGTGTTTTTTGTTCCAGGTGGTTTTCTGGGAGTTTTCTGATCCCCCCTGCCCCAGCTGGAGTGTCAGTGAGAGCAGCAGACACACAGAAAGGACACAAAGCACAGATGGGTCCTGCCTGGACAGGGAGTAGGATTATCCTGACCACAGAACCAAAATACCTCCAAGAGTTAGAGAAACTCTCTCCAGGAGTGTCACTGTCTATCTGCTGCCAGGCCTACACAAGTCAATGGCTGCAGGAAAGAAGCAGGTTTGTAACTCTCATTAAATTCTCTTAAATTGACATTAAATCCTCTTCATAGATCACAGAGCTCCCTGCAATCCTGATTCACATGTGTCACACTAAGGATATTGATCTGATGTTGGAGATACCGGGATCCTTAATTGTCCTATTGATGTCCTGATTTCAGATCTGAGATGTGAATAGTTTAGAGCAAGAACAAATCTGGCTATTTTGCACCTCAAGTCAGATATCTGAAAAACATGTCAAATGACATCCAAACATCCACCCCAGACCCATCTAGGTGTCAGCTAATATCAATCTAAATATTAAAGATACCTCGACTCCTTGACCACAGATTGCAGCTGTAATTTTCTGGTAGTTAAGCATGAAACACCTTCTAAGGCACTTACAGATATTTCAATACTGTGTGTAAGCCTGGCTCTACTCACCAAAAAATACACAAGGGACTTAAAAAAAAAATTAAATAAAAGGCCCAGAGACAGCATTATCAAAGGTAAGGAAGGTTTTGTGCAGCAGGGACAGTGAACAACTCTTCTCCTGATAGAAAAGTTGTTTTTGGGTGTACATCAGGACTCCTTTACACTGAGCAGCACAGAGGAGGCAAAGATGGGCTGTTCACTGTGTTTTCCTTGTGCTGGAGTAAGAGTAGAAGAACTTATGGGAGGTAACAAGGAAAACAAGCAAGAAAGAAGTTAAAAAAAAAATCAAGTTGCTTTTCCAGACACTCTGCAGTCAAACTGGGGAATTTATAGGTGCAGAATGCTATGAAGGCTCACAAGAAGTTGGATTCATTTGTAAAGGTAAAATATATTAACAGTATTATATATTAAAAGAATCAAAGGTTCAGCAAAGACACAGAATATCATAAACTGAGAATAATTGCTTCTCCCTTTCCCACTTTTTGTCTTTTCTAGAAAGAAGATGCTGGTCTAGAAAAAAAAAAACATGAGAAAAGCCAAACAAGTTTCAGACTAGAACTTTGTAACTAACTTCTAATTTGCAGTGCCTGGAATACATCAGCTAGAGCTGATTTACAGCTTCCTTTCCCCACTATTAATCAGTCTAGTTTTCAGACCCAAACAGTTGGTGACAAATATGTGCTGGGGGTGTGTGGGGTGGGGGGTGAGAAATACTGAGTTATTCAAAGAAACCATGACTTTTTACATGCCATAACTAATGGTGGCTAACAAAATCACTTCAATGAAGAGGCAGCTCATTAGCAAGCTTCTGTTTTTTTCTGGCTTATTTGTATATCATGCTACAGTAGATTTTTTATTTTTATTTTTTTTTAAATCTATTATTATACAGTAAAAGAATCAAGTATTTCCTTCTCTCTATCCATTCTATCATTCTACAGGAGCGTTGGGAGTTCTTTGTCCTCTGCCTACAACAATTCCTCATTTAGCCACACTCTAGAGAAAATGAAGTGTCATTACATGTTTTCTATCTACAAGGAAGTTTATAGGTGCTAAATTTACATTATCACACAGTCATATCCAAAATGCTGTTTTGGGAGCGAGGACAACACTTTATTCTTCAGTCAAGGATGTTTCCCTGATTTAAAACATTGAGTAAATGATGTATTATTCTCTTGTTCAGACACAGGTAAAGCAACCACGCCACAGGCAATCAGTTTGGGAAAACAAATGGATGAAGGAGGCAGCTCCTTTCATGACAGAGTGTATCTTCAGATATCAAACATTCTTTCAGGGACAACCACATATTGAAAATATCCACTATTCCAAAAGCTTGGGGTGGCTTGGCACACAGTTCAAAGGACAAAGAGAGTCCCAGTGAGAGCAGCTCGGAGCTGCCATGGACACAGAGCTTGGGATGGGTAAAAGCAGGTAAGGGATGTGAATCCTAACATCCAACAAAAATGCACTTGGGGGTTGTCTTCACTGCCTACCAAGCTTCCCCTGCAGCTTTTAATATAGATGTGTCAGTTCTCCCGAGCTAAAACTGCACTGAAGTTGAAATCCAAGAGAAATTTAGAGCAGATCTAGCAAAAAGTGATTCTTCAGCGTGGCATTTGCTCACGTGGCAGATACCTTGTGGCAAAAAAACCCCAACTTTTCTTTTTTAACTTTTCTTTTTTTCTTTCCCCCCTTCAGTAAAACAAACCATTGGAAGTGAATGAAGAGCCAAATGGCAAAGCAGATTGGGTTTTTATCACCAAATGGTGTTCCTAACGCAAACTAATTAGGAGATAAAATGGGCCAACAAAGTAAGCAATTAATGGCTGTGGATCACAGAGTGGGAGAGACAACAGTTCTGCAGGACTGCAGTGAGAGACATTTGGCATTTAGATCTCTAGAAACCTATTCTTCTAAGTGAGGAATAAAATAAACAGAGGAGGGGATGACATCTTCAAACTGGAGCATCCTCGTTTGGGTTCCAAGTTTATGATGAGTCAAAAGCCCTTTGATGTGTTGGAAAGGTGTTAACCCCTGTCCTACAGATCTTTGACACTCAGCTCATACACATTTACCACAAAATTTGGGTCTGAGCTTTCAGTATCTCCTACATAATTCAAAATCTGGTATATTAGGGAAAAAAAACCCCAAAAAATCAAAAACCAAATGATTTGTAGAACAGATTTAAGACAAAGCAGTGGAATATGTACATTTTAGCAGGAAGGAACCAAAACATAGATTTATCAGCCATTTCCTGTTCTTCTATCTTCCTCAAAATTCAGAACAAAACACATCTCAGACAGAATTATTCCCACACAGGAACACCCCCCTGTACAGGCTCACAAAAGAGGCACAGAAAGGCACAGGAGAGCACAAGATACCAATGTTATTTCATCTTCAGAGTTCTCTCAGGATACTTTCTGAATATTACCTACTCCCACAATGGTGCCTATTGGGTTTTAAAAGGATAATACCTAAACCAAATAATCAATTGAATTTGCAGTTAATCATTTTTAACACCAATAATCCAGGCCTAGCTGTTGAAATAAGTCTCCTCTAGAGTGGCACTCTCAGAAAAAGCAAATCTCACAGTGCCATGATCACACACATTCATAATTCAGGTTATGTTAAAAGTGACAGTGATGATTTAGGGAAAACTAAAACTCCCAACACTCCTGAAAAATTTTATTTCCCTCGAGTGCCAGCCCTGATCCTGCATTCTCAGGGACAAATTATTATCACTCTACCCATTAATGCAGACACTGGAGCACAGCCTGCCAGCACACAAATCACAGCAGCATTTCCAGTGTGACAAACTGGGTTTTACTGGGCTGCTGGGCTCATTTCTTGATTAATGCATGGACTGACGTTAACTTTTACATAACCACACCACCAAACAGCAGAATTTACAGACAGCAAAGTTTTACAAAACCCAGCAAGTAACATGCTGCTTCAATCTGTGCTGTTTGGCTGCTCAAAATATCCAAAATATCAAAAATATCGCTCACATGCTTTTTATTACAATTTAAAAGAAATTTATACTCTGTTTCCAGAGCTCATGTGAATATTCTGTGTGATTCTCTCAATAAATATTATTTAAAAGCTCTGCTAACTTTGCAGAGCACTTCATTGCTGTTAAACCCTGCTAAATGCTTAGCCCCAGTGAATAAGGTTGATAATTATTTAAGTGATTTAAGTGATTAACAAGGTAAAGTTAACTTTGAAGGCATTTCCTAATAAAACTAAGTGCCCTCATGACAGTTTTTTCAGCACTCCCCTTTTCATCTAAATGACTTCTATTTAATGTACTTCACCAGGATTCTACATAAAATGTCACTTAAGAAAGACACAGAATTTTTTACATTACAAAGACCCCATAACTGCTGGTACATGAAATAAATATGAGGTTTTTTTTGTAACTGACAATTCTATACTTTTATTCAACACCCATAAACCCTGATAAGTTACTGCTTCATGCCTGGGTGTATTTGAAATCCTGTGATTCCTGTTGATTGCTGTATTAAGTGTATTGAACAATTATTAAAAAAAAAAAATTCAATATTTTCCATTGCTGCTTCAGGGGGAAAATGCAAACCAGAGAAAGAGAAACTCTCAGCAAGGAAAAACCTTTGAGTAGCACAAGAGTGACTCTGATGGAAAGAAGTCTCCTTTGTCTCTGATAAATTCAGTGGCACCTGGTTCACATTTTACTGGCAGGGTCAGGGGTCCCGTGAGCAGAGCCAGCTCCAGGGCTTTGGGTACACGCTGAAAAGTTGAAAGACTGATCTAAAATAATGACAATTTCTTTGGGGATTCCTTTTCCTCAAGGCTGGTCCCTTGAATCACTTTACAGTATTTAATATTACATTCATCTGTACAGATATATATATATATTTATAAATATAACATTAAACCTGGTGCAAACCTTTTTTCTTCCCCCGCAAAAAAATAAGATTTCCCTGCAAACGTGAGCTTACTTTCAGGTTTCATTCAAAAACGATGTCACATGAGCAAAGATTCTTTCCATAGTTCAGAAATGAAATGAAATCTTCAAGGTTAAAGTAAAAGCTTCCTTAGCAAGCAATAATCCAAGTGAGTTATTCATGGAAGTTGTAGGAATGTTCTACACAAAAAGAAAAACAAGACTTACAGGAAAGTGTAATGAAAGAAACCATTTATCAAAGTTCTCGAATTTTGTGATCCAAGGAAATTTAATTTTCTTTTGATTAAGTAGTGGGATTTTCATGCAAGGTAAAAAAATTAAGTGAGAAAGGCTAAGAATAAGCTAGCATAACTATCCTGAGAATTTGTAAGGGAAATAGTCACATTATAAAAAGAATTAAAAATAATAATTATTAAAAAAGAATAAAAAAATCAGCATTCACCACAGCAACCAAGATCCACTAATAAAAAAGTGACTTAAAAGTGGCTTTCAGCTGAATCCTCAAGACCTAAAGCCAGACTGAAAATCTGAAAATTATAGTCTAATTTCCACTAAGTCATAAAGCTCTTCCTTCATATTATCTTATGGGACTTGAAAAGATTTACTCCTCAAGGATTAAAAAGTGAAATTGAAATTAATCACCATTTGTAAAATAAAACATCATCTATTAGTTTCCTTTGCCATCTGCCTGGGGTTTTTTTCCTCAACCAGTCTGCCAGTGATGAATTTTCTTTGGGGGAGTGTAACTTGCCAATGGTAATTCCAGCAGCAGAGCAGGAACACACCCAGTGCAGGCTGCAGCCATAAATCAGAGCAGTGACACCGAGCACAAATGCACTGGGAAGAGCTGAAGTGATCCTCACATCATCCTTTTATTCAAATAACCTCAATACCTGTAATGGAAAGAGCCAGACAAAGATTTGGCAAAAGCCAAATGTAGTTTTTGGTACCTTGTTGACAGTTTTGTCACATTCATTTCTTAACTGATTATTTATTTTTTTTTTACAATTTCTGAATATTTATCCTCAAATCAGTGCTCTGAATGTATTCCCACAGAAAAAAAACACAGCCAGAGATGGAAGTTAAGGTCCTTTCTGGATTTATTTCTAGACAGAGCGTAGGGCTGGGTTTAAAAGCAAAGGAACACCACATTTGCAATGAAAAAATTTAAAGTGTGTTAATCTGGCAAGGGAATTGCCCCAGTGCTTCAGGGACTGGGCAGCCACAGCCACCACAGGAACCAGGACCCAAATCAGTGTCAGATCCCAACTGCACTGGCAAAATGCATCAGCCATCAAGGTAATTGCACAAACTCCTCCAGAATGCTGTGAATTATGCAGGCACTAATCTCAACTTGAATTATGCAGGCACTAATCTCAACTGTCTACCTCTAACACGAAGAAAACAAAAAAAAAAACCCCAAAAAACAAAGGAACTTTCACAGAGGAAACAACAGCCAGAGCTTTGTGCCCTCACAAAAAACAAAAAAAAAAAACCCCAAAAAACAAAGGAACTTTCACAGAGGAAACAACAGCCAGAGCTTTGTGCCCTCACACATTAAATCAGATTAGTAGGACATCAATACTAAATGAAGATAAATGATGGAACAGCAACAGATTATTAGAGGTAATTTTTAAACCTTTTTGAAGTGGGCATCAACATGAAGAGCAATTCACTGAAGTGACTGAGGCACAGAAAGCAGTGGCCAGCACAAGCACAGCCCCCTCTCTGCAGGGAAATTGTGAAATTGCCATTCTGCAAAGCAAGAAACAGCCCCAGTGCAGCCAGGAGAGGCAAATTCTGCACCCTGGGGATTTAGGAGCCCCATCCTGCTGCACACCAACTGCAAGGAGAAAAGCAGAAATCTGTTTCCACAGCTATGGCTGTAATTGTGCAGAACTGAGATGGTTCCAGTGCAAACCCAGGTTTCTGAGATCAAAAATATTCAGCAACAGCCAAGAACCCAGGACAGAGCACCCCCCTCGACTTCCAGATCCTCTACAATGTATTAAATAATCCAATATTTAAACTTTGCAATTCTTACTTTTTAAAGATTACAAAGGCTATTCTTAGTTCTCATTCCAGCCATGAATAGACTTCTATTAAGTTGTTTTGAGGGACTCGAACATCTTTGATTTATCTGGCTTTGGAATAAAAAAAAATAGTAAAAAAAAAAAAAGTGATGGATAAAGCAAACAGCTTTGATCTTTATTTTACAAGTAAGGAGCTTAAAAAAAATCATAATAATTTAATCCAAAATGATGGCACAAAATAAACCAGAAATCATATCTAGTCTACTGCTGCTTCATCATCTCCTAGAGCGTTGCACAGATAAAAATCTATGTTTTCATCAAAAAAAAAAAGGAAATAAAACTACAGACATTGCAACTGCAAGGACTCATTTAATACCCTTTCCTATAAAAAAAATAACACTCAGTAGCATAAATGTAATTATTAATGATCTTTTCTATTTGTCTTCTAAGGAAATTGAAGGGGAAAAAAAATAAACACCAGGCAAGATATCTTTTACTGTGTAAAATATGAAGAACTTCTCCTTCCTCAGTTTTTGTTATTTCTGCTCCTGTCTGCTCCAGTTGCATTCTTTGTCTTTATTTGCATCTTTATTTGCATTTGTTTTGTGTGCTATCAATAGTGGTTGTGCTAAACAGCACAAGAGGTTGCCAGGGTGGTAAAGTTGGCCTTTGGGATCAGGGAGTGCATGAAATGAGGGGAAAGAAAGAGAGTGCTGTCATTCTTCCATCCAAAGTCTGGAGCACATCAACCCCAGGATGTCTGTCAGTTATTCTTGAAAATGTCTTGAATTTTAACAAAAAAAATTTAGGAACCCAGTCTAGTCTTCTGTTCACTCAGAAACACAGGACACTGCAAATTGACTGCAAGCTCCAGAATGGCTGAAGGTAATTTTCCAATCTAATTTTGGACATTACAGGGGTACCATCATCAAAATGGACACATGAGAAGACAGCAAGAAGAAAAATTATATTTTCTTTCTTGAAATAGGCAAGGAACAAACAGTAGAGGAGTCCACAGGTCAAATTCTCCTCAGATAACCTTTCTGCCTTTCCTAAAGTATTTGCAAATCCTGACAAGACCATAATTTCATTTAATTCAATGAAATGAGAGAAAGGTCATATTTGCATGAGAAAATAGTTATGTGAGATGAGCCATCAGAAGAAATAAACCACTAAATTTGCACCCAAAACCACCAGGTAGGACAGGAAATGGAGTTTTTTCTTTTCAAAACATTACCATAAACAGCAGCTAAGGATATTTCAAATACAATTATTTGTGTCCTCTTTTGGAGAAACTTTGTCCAAAGTTCATATCAGGAACAAGGTCGTGTTTTCCTGCATAATAAACAAGGTTTGTTTTATTTTCCCATTTTCTTCTTAGAGGCCTTTGGAAAACAATGCAAACCAAAATTACTAAAATTTCTGTAAGAAGCTTGTTTGCCTGCATAATCAATCTTCAATGATTTCACATCAAGCTTATAACAAATTCACTTTGCACATTTAACAAATCCCTCCATGACCATATTAATATCAGTACTTATGCACTGATCCAATGGACAAATTATGCTTTAGCCTCGACACATCCATGGCACTAATTGCACAGGAAAATTAGGCTGCAAGTGATCAAATCTCACCAGATATTTATTTAATTTACTTGTTAACAATAAGGAAATCGTCTCATACTAATGAGAAAAATTCTACCACAGAAATATACCTCTCCCCATTCAAAGGAAGAAGGAAAAGAAAAGCAAACCCCGTAGAGTTTGATAGATATCAAAGTTATTTCTGTGATCCTCTTATCTCTTGGCTTGCAGATGGATGGACCATTTAATGAAAACCATCAGTCTCCCTCCTATTAAAGGCTCAAAGAATGACCAAGTTCTTAACAAGAGAACAGCCAAAATACCTCACAAGTGCTCTGATCATCCCATGTGCTGTTTCCAGCTCCAGCCTTACAAAATGCCTCAATTTTATCAAAACGGGCTCTCTGTTTCTTAAATGTATTTCTTCGTTAATTAATTTGCTGAAGTTTAGTTACTTGTTAACATTTATAAAACCATGACTGTATTAGCATAATTTACAGCTCTAGTGCTGAAAGATCTTCATCCTTTAACTCTGAAAAGTTTCTAACTATGCATCACAAAGATCTGAGGAGGCCACCTGCTCTGGATCTCTGGTCATGTGGATATTTTCCAGAGAGAGCCAAACTCTGACAAGATTCCTGCTATTAAGGGAAGGCTTTTGCAAGGCCAGACACAGAATCTGAATTGCTTTATGGAGAGTAACATGTCTCAGGTTCCATGGAGAAATCCCTGACTCTGTTTCTGGCAGCATCTCAGATTTTAACTATTTCTTTCCTCCTTGTTTTTCAAACTGGCACCAACTCTTTGTAAAAAGTGAAATGCTCATTAGCTTAAATTAATTCCCAATGAGTAGAGCTCACATAATTCCCTGTAACTAATTCTTGTTCTGCCTGCAGCTGCACCACTAATCTGCCCCTTGTTTCTGCACCTTGACATCTCTTCTAACTCAACAGTGCCATGACTTCTCACATCTCCCTCTCCTCTGCAGCCTCTCCTGTTGATTCACCTCATTATTTTCCCCACAATGTTTCACTCTCCTGTTTTGTCTTTCACTCCCAGCCTTACTGAGACTCAAATCTGTCGCTCGCTGTTTCTCCCCTCCGTGCACCATATATTTATTTCCAGTGCCATCAGCTCTGAGTTCTTTTGATGTTTAGCATCACATGTTCATTTGGGATGACACAAAAATTCCTATTGGCTTTTGGCTCCTGGAAATTTTTTCATCTCCGTCCCAACGGTGAAATGAAAATAGAGATCTGAGAATTTTCAATGCTTTTATTTGACTGTTTTCTTCACATTTGGAGTTTTGGACAGAATATGCATTTTTAATTATGCATCACATGAAAACACTGCTGCAATTGATAGATATTCCAAAATAACATTTCCCTCTCTTCTGAGGCTCTATATCCTATTAATTTACAACTTGCTGAGCTGCATGTGCTAGAAATGTTTCAAGTACTGGAATTCTGTACCAAATCACTGACAACTACAGGAACAAGAGGCATTATTCCAGCTCTGGCAACCCCCTCGTTTTCCTAGTCCAACAGACACATTTGTTCAGCAGGTCCCAACGACACCTTGGGCTGCTGAATCATTTTTGCTAAACACTCCTGCAATACTTCCACAAGGTACAGAAAGAGAACAAGAATGAGATTTAAATGGTCAGAACTACACACAGAAAGGAGACAGCTGGTGCTATGGTCTTGCTCTTGGAATTGCAGGCACCAGAAATGCCATGGGTGTGAATTCACACGCTGGGGGAGGTGATGCAGTTGGTTAAGTGATGCGCCAAAAGTAGTGGAAAAAAAAAAGTAGTAGTCCAACTACTTCCACTAACATATTGAAGATACAATAATTATAAACTGATAGACTCCCAAACCCAGGAGTGAGTTGTATTAGCATTCCAGGGAAGATCTGCACTGCGTTATATTTAGTTCCAAGAAAGTGATGTAACTTTTAAGGAAAGAGGAAAGAGTGTCACATTACAGAGCTAAATATACCCCCAGAGCCATTACAAAGAATTAATCTCACTGTGAAAGCACTCTGAGGAGGACACAACACTCACAATGAAGAATTTCAGAGTACTCATTCTGCATCAGTTTCTATTAATGCTAAAGATTATTCAAAAGAGAAAGGTCACATTGATGACCGTTCCTTTCACATCATAAGAAGATAAATTTGTGACTAGCACTAGGCCACTGGGTCACTGTGACTCACCAAACAAAAAAAAATAAGGGGAATAAAACAGAATCTTTTCAAAACTAGATCAAGAAATTAAATAATGGGAAAAGTGCAGGCACAAGTCAGAAAAACATTTGAAATTCTAAAAGCTGGCAAACCGCTGCTGGGGACAATTAAAGATATTTAAGTTTCTTAAGAATTTGAGCCACAACTCAATTCTTTTCCTGCATCTCTCAGCTCAGGATGCTCACTGGGTTTCTGTGTCATGGAGACATTAAAATCCAAAGGTTACACATTAAAGTCAGCTCAAGCATCCCTACAGTCTGAAGGAGCCGTGGTGACTGGTGGCATTTCTGCTCAACTGACAGCACTGAACGCTCCTGAATCCTGACAACATCACACCCTGAGACACATTGCAAACTAATTCCTGTAAAACCTCTAAACTCCTAGCTGGGACTGCCTTCACTCCTACACATTGTGGGCAGGTGGAATTTGACTTAGCCAACCAACCAAATCCACCCAACCACACACAGCACTTATCAGACATGAATGAGACCTCTTCTTAAAACGCTCTGCGCTCCTTAGAGATGTTGGCAAATGATTCTTCCAGTTCAGGGACTAAAAAATCATACTTTGGAACATCTCTAAGGATGTCATGAATTATTTTTTTCCAGACATGATTGGTAGACCAGGGATGCCAGAATTAAGAGCCCAGGGCACCCAGCTCTTAGGGCTTATCCACGGCACAGATCGTTAGGAAATTCAGCCTGGTGAGGCACATGGAAGAATAACCCAACACAGAAAATGCAGAGGGAAAAATAATCTAAATTATTTGTTATCCCCTGCAGTTTATGAACAGGAGTCAGTCCTGGAAGAAAGACAGGAAAAAAGCTCAGTTCTGGTTTTAAGGACCCCTCTGGTTGACTCTGCTGTTCTCCACTGGGGGTGAGCAGTGCAGACGAGCACGAGGCTCCACGCTGGGAGCACTTGGGTGTCAGTCTGAGGCACAGCTAAAAGTTTGCTTAAGGTGAAGTGTTCAAAGCCCTCCAGAAGTGAGAACTGGCAATTCCAGTGCTACTACAGCTTAAATTCAATTACACGAGCAGCACAAAATTTCTTCTTATCATTATATACAAGTTGCTTTGACTGTTTTCCAGTTGTGTTCCTCTTTTTGTTCCCTTTGAGTATTTCAACAAGCTCTGTGCTCTCAGGCTAATCATCAGAGTTTATCCACGAGGCATTCCAAGTTTCTGTCTCCCTCCCTGCTTTCTGATTACTGTCTGCTCAGTTAATTTCTACAGCTTTTCTTCTGGCACTAATCAGGAATTAGGAGCTGCCATCGGCTTTTCTAGATGCAGATTCCTACCCCTGGTTGGAAAGGATTTTCCAAACAGGCAATTCTTGGCCTTTTCTGATTATCCACAGACAAGCTCATAATCCAGGCGCTCGTATTTAGGAAGTCAAGCATTGAAATAAACAATGTTGATTATAATCTACTGTCCTTTTTGTTGTTGTTGTTGTTGTTGTTTTTCCCTTAAATCAAGAAATAAAGCCAAAGAAAAAACTTAGCATTCTAATCCTGAGACATCTGCTTTGCAGTTGGTCTTTTGGGTTTTAATCCTACAGGAGAATGGGTTTTGGTGAAAATGAAAAGAAAGGGCAGGAATCCATTAGAAAAAGCTCTTTTTAGGTGGTATGTTTACAATGGCCAGCATGTTTTTTCTAACAGTTTCTTTTGTGGCAACTAAGTAAAGACATTTCACTCCAGTTTACTACAACTAAGACAGTGATTAAAGGGATTTTGATTAAAGAGAGTTTTAAATATGTGTATTCCAGAGAGAGTGTTTGATAAGATCTTTAAATACTTATTTTTCTTGCAAAGCTGTAATATTGTCTGTATTCTATTTGAACAGTTTGAAGGAAAAAGTGGAATAAAACTTTATAAAAAAGGTGGAAGTTCCTCTATGTCCAGTATCCTGTGTCCAAGCTGATATGCACAAAAAAAATTTTATCAGATTGTACAACTCATTATTTATAGCAATGTGCCTTTAAAATAACACATCTGCAGCATGATAAGTTATAATAATTCCTCAGTCTGAAAAGTGAAAGGACATTCTTTCATTTCAGGATTCTCAGAAACAAATGGACAAGTAAAACGTCCAAGATGGGGGAAACTCTCAGAAAATCACAATGAGGATTATTTAGCAAGCAGCAAATGTGTGGGCACCAAAGCACCTGCAAAAGAGTCAAATATAAAAATATTATTTCTGAATGGAGTGTGAGGTGGGAACAGTTGATTTACAGGTGCTGTAACCTTAAGAAAGTCAATACAATCCAAAAGAAACACTTTTAAAAACCCTCAGTAACAGTGCAATAATTAGGTATCACTAATAAGATGGCTGAAAAATCATTAGACACACACAAATAAATATGCTTTTAAGAAACCATTATTTGTGAAGCCCCAACTGGCAATGACTTGAACAGTATTGCTGGTGAGTGAAGGCCAGGCTGACAGCAGATGCTTTGAAGAGAGCCACGAGATGGGACCAGAAGCCACAGGAACAAAGTGCAGGTGGACACTTGTGGGCAGACAGACAACACAAAAACTTGCTGCAGGGCAGAACAAAAGCAACGAGAACCCCAGGGGTGCACGTGTTAATGGTGTTAATGAATCATTAGTGATGCTAGCAGCAAGCTGTATCCTAAAGAGTGCTGGGAAAAACCAAAATTCTCATCTGCAAGAAGGATGAGGAATAATGGAAGCTGATGTGAAAGTGACTGGCTGGTGGGTAGGGTCACACAATTCCTCATGAAACAACCACAGAACACAGGTAGCTTTAAATCTTGGGTGCAGGCCTGAAATTAAAAATTAAAACAAAACCAAAAAACCAAAAAGCTACACTAGTTCTGCTGCTGCCTTATTGCACATTGAGATGAAAAGCTCATCTCTCCAGCAGCCTGTGTTGCTGCAAATGCAAGACTTTGATTATTTTAGAGGCAAAATATCAGCTTGCTTTGGGTTTGTGCTCCACTCTTGGTGGAGAAGTTTGAGAATTTGGATGCAACACGGTGAAAGCCAGAAGCAGTCAGGGCTTGGGGAAAAAAACATCAGCAGGAAAATTCTGGCTGTTGCATTTCAGTTCTCTGCCCACAGGAGAGATGTGCTGCAGAGGCAGGGTGTGGAATTGGGAACCACCAGTATAGTGATGGCCTTGAAACTCACTCAGAAACTTCATCTAGGGGGGACAGAAAAGGAAATTAGGACAGGACAACGATGGAAATGGACTGGAGTAACAGAGGATAGACAAGGAGATGAAATTTTGTTGGATAACAAAACACAGGAATAATCAGAGAACCAGGAGGAGGAGTGGGTGATCCTGTGAGAGAAGTCTTGACACTGCTGCAAAGGTTTTGAAGTTGTATTTTCAAATCTGTAAAATAACAGTTGTAACTGCAGATATTTAGTGGAGAGAAATAGCTCTGCAGTGGCTTTTTTTATTAATATTTTAAACTGAAAAATTATTTACCAGGACAGTTCCTTGCTGTTTGAACAGAACCTGCATTATTGTTAGTTCATGTAATGTGAATTTTTGTAGAACAAACATTGAAACTGGCAGCCCAGATGATTTTTGCATTTGTTCCCTTTATTAGACCTGGCACTTAAAAAAAATTAATTGTATTAATAATATCACATATCTATCAATTTTTATCAGTGTTAGCAAATTGCTTGCATACAAATAGACATGTGCCACCAAGGTGGAGCAAGAGCTGTCCTAAAATGAGAATAAATGCAATTTAATTCAGAACATTAATTCAAAACTTCACACATACAGCACGTCCATGCAACTTGACTAGCTGATGAGAAAGAAAAATGCATCCAGTAGCCTGAAAGAGAATGAGACTGGCTTATATTAAATAAAATGATAGCCTGGAAAGTTTTACTGACAATCATAAATGCTTCAACAAAGGAGTACGAACTGCTGCCAGAACTACAAGTGGTTTTCAAATGATGATTACTGATAACTGACAGGAAGGGAGAGAAGGCAGTAAAGAAATAAAAAGATAACGAGAAATATTTGAAATCACTGCTCGTATTTCCTTTTGTTGCCGTGTGCTCTCAGCCCACAGAAGGTGACTGTGATGTTGAACCCAAATGTATTGCTCTCTGTTTGGCCTCTGCTGCACACTCATTATTGCAGGAGGCTTCTCCTCACAGCAGAATACCAATGCTTCTCCACTCACCTCTCATGGCATGATTCTTCCCTTCCTTAACTTATTTTTACACCAATAAACCCCTCTTGCTTTCAGTAGAACTCCTTTTGATTTTAAACACCACCTTCCCTAGGTTTGCATACCAAAAGAAAATATCGATTTCAAGTGGACTTGTGTTACCAACACAGTGCATTAAATACACTGCTTGGTAAGCTGGGAAAATATAAATCTGGATTATTTAGTGCATCAGACTTGGCTGGAGTTGTAGAGAAAATGCCTCAAGTACAACACAGAGCATCCCTATTTTATGCACCATTGTACAGAACATCTACAAATTGCCCTGGAACTCACATCCTGCCACAGGGCTAGCTGACATTATTCCTGGGCTGTGGTTACTCCTAATGCTCTGCTAATCGTTCTGTGTGCTCTAACATGCTCTGGAGAAAAATCTCTCTGCTCCCAAAAAGTCAAAGAAGTCCCCCTAATGAAATTAAGTGAAAGGAATATAATGTATTTTTGTCAACGTGAGTCCCTTAAGCTAAACTTTGGAGGGTGAAGCACATGCATTATTCAACAGAAAAGCTTTAATTAGTGTTTCTTTAAAATTACTCAGAGAAAGGACTAAAAGAATCAAAATAGTCCATCAAGATTGTTGAAAGGGTGGCTAAGTAAATCTACAAAAAGCTGGCATTGCAGCACTGATGCACTTCAAATCTACCTGAAAGCAAAGGAGAGACAAGTGACAGTAAATCAAGTTCATTTCACAGAGCATTCAAGTTCTTACAAAAAGTGTGCATGACGGTAATTTTAAACAAGGTCTGGTATTCATTTCTTTCCCAGACTATTTGTAATATTATTACCTGATTCTAAGAACCCTGAATGTAGAATATAAAGTGGATTTTAAACAGCAGTAACTCAAAGCCTGGAGAGAGAAAACGATTCGTTTATTTCAAATAGGCTTGCGCCAAAAAAAAAAAAAGAAAAAAGAAGATGCAAATATCTCACATTTGCAGGTATTGATTTCCAACCAGCCTGGTGTGAGACTGTAATTGCTTTAACAGACCATTGTCTAAAGCTTGTAAACTTGAACCAACCTACATCCCTCTTTTCCTAGAAGATCCAAAAGCCTATTGATTCCAACGGTCTTTAAATTGAGATAATCTTTTGAAGATTTCCAACTTAATTTGTTGATTGCCTCTAAGTGACACGGGTTGAGCACTGTCACCAGCAGAGTCAAAGTGTCCTTGGCAGCTGTGACACTTGGAGAAGTGAGCTTTGCACTGCCAGACTGGCTGGGGATGCTCTTATTATCCTCAGGGCTGTGTGGAGCCTGCACCACTCTGCCCGAGGAGTTCTCATCTGCTTCTGAGCAGTGGATTGCTGGGAACCCCTACTGAGTTTCAAAGACTTTTTTTTTTTCTCTTTTGTATTTCCTAATTGCATGCTTTTTATTTCCTATCAGGCTCCTTGTGGGGCTCCTTTGTGCTGCAGCCAGCAGTGACACCCTGGACATGATTCCCAGAGAGACTCATTGTCACTCCTAACAACTTACCCAGTGCCCAGTCTCACTCCCAACTGCTAATTATTGCTCCCCACCTCTTGCTCCACGGAGAAAAACAATTATCATACAAAGGGAAATAGAAGAATTGTGGGATTTGGGTTTCCAGCCTGGCCACACGCCCCGGTGCAGGATGCACAGCTCAGGCTGGGCTGCTGCGTGAGCACCAACAACAGATTTCATTCTTCCTTCTACCACAAGAACTCCTCACAAGGGCCCTAAGCTCTGACTTAATTATTATTAATACTGGCCTTTCATAATCTGGGCTATTACCACGGTTCAGAAGCCATGACTGCACACTTTGTTCAAGTATTTGTGCTCTGCAGGTGACACACAACAAAACACTGAATTATTCAATGTCTGAGTGTGTGACGGCCCCCTCTGACCTTTCAGTTTTTTGTAATGTTGCTGAATTTTTAATCTTTAAACCACTGTATATCCTGTGAGTTCTCAGAAAACTTCAGCTTACATTACACTGACAAAAAAGCTGCTCCTTGTAGAAGTTTTTATTTAGCTTCTAACAAAATATTTTGTACTTTTTGGAGCATGACAGATGTTGACAAGAAAGTGCCTTCATGGAAACTGAAAGAACATACTTCTTACTGTCCATTTTGCTCTTCCAGAGGATCCCAAATGTCATCAGGCATTCTTAAATATAAAATAAAATAGCAACACTGCAACTGTGCAGTTAATCATTCCTAAAGCTTTTTCAAAATACGTGTTTAATCACAGTGGGCCCTGCTCAGCGCTCTTTATTCACGACTTCCATCAAAGTCACATTTCCATGGGAACTCACCCTGAGGAAGGAATGCAGGGTAAGCCAAGGTGATTTCTGCAATCTATTCTTGGGAAAATATAAGAAAACCTATTTTTCTCTTATTTTTTTTGTCTTCACATTTAAAGGAAGTTTTAAATGTAGACAGTGCTGAAGCATTATGTTCATAAGGAAACACTTCTGACAAGTACAAAGAATTAAATAATCTGAGAGAGACTGAGGCAGTGGAGTTGTGCTGAGGGAGAAATTCTTCAGTTAAATTAAATCTAGAATGTAGTTCCACTGTTCAGAAAAGTGGTAGAAACACATATAATTGTGCCATACTAAAGTCTATAACTCAGTCCTGTTATGTCAGTGCTTACAGGTAAGAAAACTTATTCTGTATGAGCAACATACCTGACTGAAAATGTGCTTTATTTCTACATACAAAAGGAATTCTCCCTAATTCTCTATTACTCCTGTGGGTGGCCATGTCATTCCCATTTTTTTTATACACCAATTGCAAGGTGCAAATGCTAAAACATGGAACCATGCACAGGCTTCATTTCTGGCCACGAAGGAAGGTTGCAGGGGGATTCTGATTCCTGCTTTGGAACAAACAGCACCAGAAAAGCATTTGGAATCTGCTCCACCTTGTGAATTGAGCTCTGTTCATCGTCTAAGCAGTGGCAATAGGCAGTGGTAACAGGAAAGGAAATTTACAACAGAATACAGAGTGTCAATATCTTTGAATATACTGATTTATGGTCACAAAAATATTCTCTCTCCTTTTCTTTCTCAACCACTGGATGACATGCACATTACACTTTGTGCTTAATTATGGATGGCATTACAACTGTTATGAGAAAATGTGTTCACAAAATTCAGACAGCTAAATAAAATGCAAACTGAGTAAATGCAAACTGACTAAAACTGACACAGACACTGGTTTCAGACTCAGGAAATAAATGGTAAATTCCTTTGCCCAGTCAAGATTTGGATGTGTGACCCACTTGGACAGAAAAACCAGCAGTTTTCTAGTTTAATATGATCATTAAAACACTGTTAGTTTACTTTGAACCTTTGGTACAGAATACAATCACTTCATTTGCTATTTTTACATCAGGAGCTAAATTCCAAAGGATATTTTCCAGGCTCCAGATATCATGACCAAGCATGTTACTCATTTCTGAAGGCAGCTAAACCCCAGTGCTAAATATAAACATAAATATTGGTCACACTTGGTTCTGCTGACATCATGCCAAGGTAGGTCGATGTTACCATAACTTAACATTTCTTCAGCATTTTGAAACTTTTCAGATGATTTTTGTGGAAGCAAATATCTACAACAAAACACATTTCCTCCTACAAATGGCAATAATAGGTGATGTTAGCTATCATGACTCATCATGACAACTGAGATATATTTTCCTGGCTTGGCAGAACACAAGGCCAAGTCCAAGAGATGTTCCCACTTCTGTAATGTCACTACACTGCCGCTCAGTTTGGATTAAAGGAACTGTTGAGCTGGGTTAATTTCTGCTGGTGGATCATTTTGGGCCATCATCCCCCATGCTGTGCTGGGTGCAGTGAAGGAAACCTGCAGTAACCATTGTACAAGCAGATCAGATTTGATTTTTCCATCTGTCTTTAGGGGTGGCTCTGATGCTGTACCCCGTTAAATGCTATTCAAAAATGGTGGTGATTTTACATTTATTTTTTTCTAACTTAAACATGCTTTAAGATACGGAATAACAACAAAACTCCTTACCTATGAGAGTAAAGAATATAAAAGGCAGGAAACTCCAGCACTTTAAGATATCTGCCAGAATGCCAAATCATTTTTCACTTTGCCCAAAACATGAGAGCTTGGCTCTGCTTCAGGCACCGAGCTGGGTGAAGGGCTGGGGGTTAGGGGAGGTGAAGGAAGAGGAGTTTGGTGTCAAAATGCAATGTTTTCTGGGATATCCTGTGCTTCTGGAGCTCGTGGCTGAAGGCTCACAGCCAGCTTTCTGTCGTGCTTTAGCACCTGAGAATGTGCTCTCAGAAATTAGTGTGACATCACTGAGATGTGACTTCAAAAGATCTCTCTGGTGTTCTTGATTTCGTGTGACTATTTGCACATAAATACTCAAGAAAGGGCTTTCTTACCCCTATTTTTAATTAAGGTTTTTAATTCTGGCTATAGCTACAGCTTTCCTAGATTTGAAAACCTCAAACTGAATTGCACAGATGCTACTCATGCTGCCAGAATAGGAGAGAATGAACCTCATGAAATAAAAACAAAGACAAAGATAAATCTATCCAGTTGCCACGGTGTACATCTTATAAATACATGGATGGTATCTATTCATCATCTTTATTTTATAAGCAGGTAGAGAGAACCAGAACTTAGAGAGCATCACTCAGGGAGAGTGAACTCTATAGATTTATCTTAATTATGAAAATATGACAGACACTATCTGACAATAAGTGCAAGTAAGACTGGAAATGAAAGTGATGGACTCCTCTGAATGAAGAATTAGACTTTTATCCGGCATCTTTCAGAGTCGAGTGGCCATGTTATTGCATTTCTATTATCTGTAAGAGTATGAAATCTTTGGAGAACAGGAAAGCAAACAGATTCAGATTCTGTCCTTTTATTTCTTCCTATTTCATTCTAAATGATAATTCAAAAAATACCAAGCCTAAAAATTTGCAGGGGAATTTTTATTTTAAATATTCAGTTGGATTTCAGTATGATTTCTGATTATGAGATCTCAGACTTGTCCTTTTTTTTCCCATTTTTAATATAATTTACCACAGATTCTTAAAAACTTAAAATTGAAACTCATCCTGACTTTCCAGGTCATATGAAATCTTCTTCCTCACTTTGCTCATCAAAGAGGCTCCAGCTGCCTCTGCTGGGTGCAGAATGACATTATATAACAAATAACTTATAAACTTTTCCTGCCAGGGAGATAAAGTGTGTTTTGAATGGCTGTAGCAGGAAACATCCTACACAAGGATATCTTGTCCATTCCTCAGTTACCATTTCTTCTTCCAAGTCAAACCAAACCAGAGATGCCCTCAATGAAATCCTTCTAATGGAGCATCACTTCCACTGCACAGCTCAGAATGTTCTTTTTAGGGCGAATCAGGACATCCCTAATCCAGTCCCAGATCCTTTCTGGGTTCTGTTCTTGGTTCCCCTCTAATTTACAGGTCCCATCTGCTCTGATAATTCTCCCCTAGTTAACACCAACACACAGAGATTCCAATAGAGCACAAACTCTGACTTCTCTGGAGTGGTTCATTATACTCATTTTGCCAAAAGGGCAAATGTTCTTAGACTGTGAATTGAAGGATAATTCAAGAAAATTGTTTCAACTTAATAAAATCTTTTTGCTGGCCACCCAAGAATACTCAGTTTTCTGAAGTGATATAGTTCCTTTCAATAATGGATAGCAAGGTTAATAGTCCCTAATATGTGGAACAAGTGGTCACTAATTCACAATAGTAATTATTCCATTTTTTTTCTCAAAAAGCTTGCCGTGCCCTTGTTATGGGAATGTAGTGATAGAGACTGAAGACTATGAATCCCCATCTTTTGTTCTAGATGGAGTCAAAATAATACAGGTGATTTCCAAATGGTGAGTTTCTATGTCCTCTGAAATACAAAAATCTGTGACTGTGTTTATCTGACTCAGGATTCCAAACAAAATCTCCTTAGGTTCTACTGCAAATAGGCTGGTTAACTTTCTGGATAAAAACCAAAAAAAAACTCTTTTTTTCCCAGTGAATTTTGAGATGACACCCAACAAATTGTGCTGCAAGTGAATGTTGTTCTGTATTTATCTACCAAACTGCAGATGAACAGAACAACTGGTCAGTAAAAGTTTGTGTGAAGCAACTTCTTCAGGAAGGCAACACAGGAGTTCTCTTCAAATACAGATCAAGAATTATCATATCACAACTCTCTCCTTATTCGCTAAATCTAAATCTTGATTTGACATTTTTCCAGTATATATAACAGGCACTGTCCTGGGTGAGTCCTTGTTCCTTCTGTTCGCATGAACAACGTTTCATTTCACTTAAATTGAAGATTTCCCACAAAATATTCATTAGTTCCCACCTGCCCTTGGGATGGCTGGTGATGATGACCAGCACATTTTAGCAACACATTAACCACGTGTCTTTATCTTTCAAAGACCTTTACATTATAACTTCTACTGCTGAAATGGAGGAATTCCCTTCCTCTGCCTCACAGCCATCTCCCCCTCCTGAAAAGAGTGTTCAGATCATCATTCCTGAGCTGACAATTCCTCCCCTCTCCAATCAGCAAGGGAGCTGATCCATTACACCTCACTTTGATCAAACCAGGGTGGACTCCTTTCAACTCGGGCTCCTCCAGTCCTGGCTTCACCTGCTGAACCCCAGAGAAGAGCTGTGAGCAGCAGTGGATCAGCAAAGAGAAGCCTTGATTTAAATGCCTCTAAATGGTCAGTCTGAAATATTTAAACATTTTTTTCTTCTGCAGACATCTGTAGACAGCGAGCGAAATAAACGTGCGCACACACACAGCTCTCTGATTACTCAAACCCAAAGTAACTCCTGCTTCAAATCTCAGAATTAAACTGCAGTTTAATTTGACATAATGCTCAGTTTAGCCTAATGTAACACTTCATTATCCAGACACACAGAATCACCTGGTTTGATGTAATATTATAAATGGTATAATTCTCAGTGTAGCCCATACCAGTTTGGCACGTGGCTGAAAAGATGGATCTCTAACCTGTACAGAACACTGAAAAATTAAGTAATTTAAAAATAAATCAATATGGCATTAGATAAAATAGTGACAATAATGGAGTTATCTGTAACTCCAGACATCTCAATGACTCACAGCTAAATTCTCTGTTTCATACTGGCTGCCTTCTCAGTGATAACCTGGAAGGAAAACCAGATAAAAGGAGTTTTGTAGAGCTTTGTGCATTGACCTCGCTGTGCCTCCCCAGAAGTCAGTGGTTAGTTTCAGCAGAGAGCAGAGTTTGCCTGGGCAGTTTGAAAAGCCCACCTTAGGCATGTACAGAAGGATTTCTGAAAACCAGGAATAACCTCATACCCTCCCAGTGGCACTCAGCAACTCCTGAGCAAGTGCAGTCGCCTCTGATTCCACTGTAAAACAGGAGCACTCATTCACTATGATAATCAAGTTCCAGTGCTTTGAGTCACTAGAAGTAGGTAATAGACTGAGCTAAAAGCAGATAATGACCCTCGATCATCATAAGGGTCATTAACTCCAGCAATTTACTAAAATACTTCACTTTTTGGTTGTTGTTCAGCACTTGAGTTCATGCGAAGATCCTTGGTTGCATATAAAGTTACAAATGAATCCTATCCTAGAAAGCAACAGCAGCCTTTAGCCACTGAACAGAAAAACAAAATGTGTCAAAGAGCAGTGAGGGACAAACAATTCTACATTTTTAACCTATGGAAATTCACAGCTAAAATTAACAGAGCAAGGTAAGGTGGGAGAAAGCAGCAGCAGAATATCACAGTGATTTCAAGGCACAGGAGGAGGAGGCACACACACGAGACAATAATCTACAGAAGGGCACTCCAGGGAAAAGACCTATCCCCACAAGTATCCAATAATGAAAGAAAACTGGACATAATGAAAATGAACCTCCATTAATATGATTTCCCAAAAGATCTTTTCTTTTTTTGTATTAAATTTCGACTCTCACATCAAAGTGAGTGAGAACCCAACTGATTGGTTTGCTGCTAAAGAGCTGCAGAGTTGCTTCTGATTGAGGAAAATTGTGTGAGACTGAATTGCATTTTTAAAGGTTAGCAGGACACCTTATGCCCTGATATTGTTTGTTCTCATTTCATAGGGCTTTTCCTCTTGAGGTTTCATCTCCTTGTAGCTCTCTTCGAGTGCAAAGCTGTGAATAAATAAAATGCAATACGATGTACAGTACTGCAGAGAGGTCTTTATAGAAAATCATTCTACTTCTTCATTATACTTTTATCTTGCTCTTCTTTTTCCCTACAGTAACAGCATGCTATTTCTCCAAACTAGAAGAAAGCAAATTAGATGAAGCATCAGATAATAACTGTAACTTTGGTTTTCCATTAAAATAGCTTCAAGATGTAGCCTTAAAGAAATCAGCCGAGTAAGAAATAATAATAGAAACTCTTTTTTTTATGGTTTACCAACATGCAGCCATCAAAAGTAATTTTTTTTTGTCAAATTATCTTAATAGAAACTAGATTAAAATATGGTTTGTGTTGAGGTTGGGTTTTTTCTACTCCTCCATTCTTGCATGTGAGTATCAGGACTATTCAGGGAGGTTCAGGTTTGAAACCTCTCCATTCTGAAATTGTTATCACAGAGTACGAGTTTGCCTCACCACCCTCAAACCCTGACAAGACAGGAGCTGTACTTATGCTGAAAACGTCGCCCAAGTGTCTAGTTAGGCTTTCACATAGTTCTGGACATCAAAATAAATGTGTTAATTGATATCAGGCAGGATAGCAGCTGAAGAGATTTGGGATATCTGTCTCCAGAAACAGTAAAACCAACAGACCATCAGGGGTAGGAAAAAACAAAAAAGAAAAAGAAAAAGGCAGAATTGTATGACAGTGGAGTTTAATTTCAGTTTTCCCACATCATAAGGCACTCTTTGCCCCTCACAGTGCTCCTTCCAAAGGAAGAATACATTAAAAACTGCCCAATACATGACAAAATTCCTGGACTTCAGCTAAAGTTATGCAAAGAAAGAAGTTTCTTCTGCTTCAGATACTTCAGTGACATTTTAGGAGTTTCTAGATTTAATTTGGATAAAATCCTCCCCCTCAAAGTGCCCACTTCCCATATTCCCATCACCCTACTTCCAACTTCTGCTCCTACACTCCTGCATAAAGATGCAGCTGTGCTGCTCAGTCTTCCAAAAGTTTCAAGGAAGAGCAAAAAGGCAACTGAATTCAATATTTTCCATTTATAACTCATCTCAGAACTGTTATCCTGACAAAGTATCATTCTTAGTCTAGGTTTTTTTTTTTCCAAAATCAGCCCTGGTGGCCTAATCCAAGAGGATTAGGAAGTCTTTAAAAACATTAACTCCATTTAGGCTTTGTAGTACTTATATGGCAAATATATGTATTTTATATATATATACTTGTACATATATATATGTTTATATATATATATAAAACACTTATATAAGTGTTTTCTGAAAGAAACACTTGTTTTGCTTGTCCCCAAAACATTTTGCTGCACGTGATGGAGCAGAGGGCAGGGACACAGCTCAGGATGCCACCGCCTCCTGTCCCATGACAAGAATTTTTAGTGAGGATGTGCTGGGTTAGGGTTAGGGTTAGGGTGTCCCTGACAGAGCCCAGAGTCACTGCCACGAGTGCCAGCACAGCACAGAGCGGGTGGCATTTCCTCCAAGGGCTGGGGATATCACAGATAACAAAATCATGGGTGCTGGCACCGGTGAACTCTGCAAAAATACAAAGTGCTGACACCATCCACTGCCTGAAGACAGCACTTCTCATTTCCTCCTGATTTATGGTTTTCAGTCTGCTGGAATGAAGCAGGACCCACTGCAGTTTGTGCCTCCTCACCAAATCTCTCCACAGCCCCTGTTCCTTTCCTCGTTGTGTTTATACTGGTTTTAACTGGTATGCCAAATAAACAAGCAGAATGAATGCACTTGGGTCTTTGTCAGCTTGTGGCAAAGGGTAAAACAGGTGAATCAAAGTGGTGAAAATACATATACAAAAGGGATTTAATGAGGAGAAATTACTGATGAGAAATATGGCCATTATAACATAGCATATCAATTCTTTATTCCAGAGAAATGAGGGGGAATATATCAGAGGATTTAATCTCTCTCTACACAGTAAAATTTACTAATCTTTCAAACAGTTCTGAACAAGATTGATGGAACAAGCACCCTAACATTAGAGTCAGTGGAGGTGAAAATATCTGAGTAGAACACTTTCAGTTACTTTGAAAACTCCTCTCTGTGTTATCTATCTTTTAATTGCCTCGACTCTTTCTAACCGAGAGCAATCTGCCTATAGGACTGAAGGTCACGGCTTCAAAATGTTCTCAGCTTTGTGAGCCCTAGTTTTTAAAATTGTTTCTGTATTACATTTCAGAAACCATCTTACTCAGCCTTAGCTATCAAAAAGCCAAGTGCTCACATAGTTACCTCCCACAGTACCTAGAGGAAAGAGAGTGAGTCACTGCAGCCTGTGTGAGCTCCAGACAGCTACAGCAGCGATTCTCTCCGGGTGCCTCCCTGCCTTCACCTCCTACAGGAGAAATGAATGCCAACCTAAGTCTTTCATAAAAATAATATATATATTTCTGTTACCTTTACAGTCATTCAAAACAGAAATTATTACCACTTGGAAGAAATCACTTTGAATGTCTGTCTTCCCCATGCTGTATTACATAATCCTGAGGGAATGGCAGGGCTGAAGGTGCTCTGCTTTTCCTCTCTCCCCAAGCCCCTGACAGGAGATACCCAGGCCTGACACAACACCTTCCCTGATCCTCTGTCAGCCAACCCCCTGCAAATGTGCAAAAGACAATAAAAGGAACCCAAAGATGGTAACAAGTAAAACATCACCTCAGCACTTGTACTGAAATAGTCACAAAATGCTGGTGTGTGAGAGGGGTTTGGTGTGAGCACAGCAGCACCAGGATACGGCTCCATAACCCCCATGGGCCACAGCCAGTGCAGTTCTGCCTCTCATTAAGACAACCTCAATCATCCTCAACCACACACCCAACAGCAGGGCGACAAAATTCAGTTTTCTTTTATTTTCTTTTATTTTCTTTGTTGTTTACATAGTAAGGAAAGGGTTTTCCACTCCCACCTATCTGTTTTTGGATATCCTCTCAAAATATTATGGCCATGTGTCCTGTGGGTTCACCTTTCCTTCTCACTCTGCTGGTTACAGCTGGTGTTGTGCTAACCTGTGAGGTTTTGAAGCAGTTATTGGTTGATCCAGCTGTAAAGATTTAAGCTGGATCAACCAGCCTCTCCCTTTCAAAAACAAAATTGCTATTAAGCCTTTCTGACCTTTTATCTTTTCCCCCAATCTCAGGCCACAGGATGGCTAAAGGAAAAACAATTACAAAAAAGAAAATCCATACAAAGCTTACAGGCACACACAAGTCAGGGAACACGAGGAGTGCAAGCCAATCTTCCACACTCCCTGTGCAAGATCACGATACGTTCACTTGAGAATTCCCACCACAGAACATTTTTGTGATCAGAAGTGGAACAGCCTGTTCCAGCTCCTCATTCTCCTTCCTAAATAACACCCTAAACAGAAAGCAATTAAAAAAATTAACAGCAGATTAATAACCCCACCCTACCTTAAATAAAAACAAACAAAAAAACCCCCAAAAAACAAAACCCCAGTCATTGACCCATCATATAAAATTACCACGTGCCAACTTTTGCTTCATTGTACCAAATCTGATTTTGTCTCCCATGGAATCCAGTACTTCTGAGATGTACAAATTAAAAGTGACTAGTCAGACACTTTCTCTTCCGGAAATAATTTAAAAACAAACAAGAAATAAAATTAGTTCCACTGAAATGAGTTCAAGTGCTACAGAATTCATTTGGAATGACAACTTATACAGATTTACCCATAAGGCTGTGACATCCACTGGTAAATTCTAATTTATTAATAGAGTATTCTGTGTTTGAATATGAAAAAAGTGAGTCTAATTTTTTTTTTTTTTTAATTTTTTTTTATATCAGATGAGAAGCAACTGAATTCAAGGTTCATATTTCACTACAGAATATTCTAAACTAAATACCTCCATTAAATACAGATCTACATTCTTGACTTGCAGTCTTTAAACCTGTCTGGTGGAAAATAAAGAATAAGTGGCATTTTTCATCAGGATTTTATCTTGCTAAAAAGTCCTTTTTGCAGATATATTTGATATTCATTATATTTCTGTAACAGCCTCTGCATCTCCAGCGTTATCAAACCCCAGCAGAATCTCTTCATCTCAATAATACAAAAGTAGACTTTGTGTTCTCAGCCCTGTTCTCCTCAGATTATCAATATAAAAGGTTTGACTGACGCAGGGAGGGGGAAACCAGTTGTGATTAAATCTCAGCTTTTATTTGGGTGGTTTCCCAAGGGGAGAAGGGTTTCTCTGCTGTCACACACGTCAGGTTTTGTCTGGCCATTATCGTTTTGCAGACCCCTGGACTGTTGATTTCAGGAATTGCTCAGGGGGTGTCCAGGTGAGTTCTGTGTTTGTGGCTTTGGTGAATTCCTGAAGTTCACCCAGCACACAGGTCATGGCTCACTCATCTGCAAAGGAGACAACACTGAACAATTTATTCAGCCCCACAAAAGAAAACTGACGTGTTTGATGTTACCCAAATTAGCCAAATATGTGAGATTTCAGCAAAACAGAGGCTGCCTTCTACTGTTTTTAATTCTATTTCCAAGTGATGTCCCCTCTAATTATCCATGAGTTTTGGAAGGTAATAATTCATCAGTTCCCATAAAAAATTCCCATAGTATTTAGACATTTTTTATTTACAAAAGGTTGCCAATAAACTTAGAAGCTCAGTCATTTAACCCTGAGTTTTAGCATTTTCTTTTTCTTTTTAGCATTTTAGATACAGGGAAATAGTTTGTGAATGCAGTTTTATGCTACATTTAATTGGAAATGTAACAAAATGTATCATTTGAGTATTGTCAGGAATTATACTTTTGGAGTTTCGAGGGGGAAAAATTATTTAAGCAGAAATTTTGGACACTAATTTTGGAGTTTCAATTAAAAAAAATAAGGAGAAATAGCATATTAAAAAGAACATTAATTACATTAAGTAACAGGAAATGTCTGAAAAACATTGAGTTATAAACAGACAAAGGCACAAAAATGATCTAAAGTCACAAAAAAAAGAAAAGGCACCAATGTGAATTATACCCTGCAAATAATCATTAAAAATCTTTGGTTTTCTCCACTTTAAATTATTCTTATTAAAATATAAATTAAATGTATCTAATATAATTTTAAATTTTCATGCTTTTTCCCCCCTTTAAAACATAAATATTTTTATTCCTAAAGGGACTGTCGATGACACAGGGAAGAGTTTCAACACAGAACACAGGAGCTTACTTTGCCACGGAGAAAGAACAAACCCTTGGAACTTTTGATGTGTAAAAATGGATTGTGCCTGAAGATTCTGTTTGTGGGACATGGACAGATTTCACTCAAGCAATGAATGCCCCCAGAAAATAAAGCTCCAAAGGGGCTTTGTTTTTTTCCTGACAAAATTTCAGATTCTCTCATCCATCTGAAGAAAAATTATGTTCTTCACGAGTAAGATTAGTGCAGTTCATTGTGTGAAATTCCACAGTTATCATATCCTCATGTGAATTTAATAAAGCTCAGCCTTAGCAGCTCTTGAACAGCAGCCAAGCATTTGATTTGTTCTATTTCATTTTATTCATTTAAATGCATCTTGCTCCCATCTGGAATAATGAAAACAAACAGTTCAAGGAGTTATTGCGTTAAAAAGGGGCAATGAAATAATGGAATATCCTCTTCCAACCCCCCTCTCCTAACCCTGGTTGTTTGATATCCATTTCAGAACTCATGTTGCCATTTCCTAATTCCTCAAAGACAGCCTGTAAGAGGATTGTCAGGACAGATGTTGGAGCCCTCACACAACTGAGCACACGCTGCCTTAGCCATGCTCAGCGTTTCAAAGCCAAACTACTGTAACTAATAAATCATGCTTGGGAGCTGAAAGCAGATAATTGTATATCTTGTATACAGGAAGCATCAAAAGCCTTTTTTTTTTTTTATCCTGCAATTATATTTTCCTGGTTTAATTGTTCCTGACAGAATTTTTCCTGTCTGCTTTTAATATCCAACCTTCGAGATAAGTTTCTGAAGAGGTTTGATGCGCTCTTTGTGAGTAAAACAATCAAGATTGTGTCAACTTCTTGGGGTTTTTGCTACAACTAGAGGAAATTAAAATAAAACCTCACAACATATTTATAAAATAGAGATGAATACAAAAGTTGAGCCATACAAGTGAGCAGCAAACGGTGTACTTGGAGGCTCATCCCAAAAATGCATACAAATATATATGTTTAAACTATTTATAGCTATAAGCAAGTCAAATTTACTGGATATTTATGCATGTGGGCAGTGGATTCATAAAGACAATTAGAACTCTGATTTCCACTCAAACACCTCTATATTCTTGAGGGTCCTAAAATATTAGAAGTCAATTGAACAAGACCCAGAGAAAACTGATGGGAAAGAACCTGGTTTTCAGTCCCATGATTGGAGTAGGTGACTTTCACAGGTCCCTTGGAACCTGAATTATTCTATAATTCTACAATCCTTAAGAATTCTGATGTAAGAAATAGATATATATGGTTGGATATATATGGCTATAATATATTCTCCAAGGTTCATACATGTGGTGCTAATTATTTTGGTTATTATCACAGTGCTGTTGTCAAATTGACTCAATACCAAGTGCAAGATCTTACAAATGCCTGAGTTCTTACAGAAGCCCCTCCATGATTTCAATATATTAATATAAAAATAGGAAAACATAGCAGAAGAAAATCTTAAACCATCCATTAAAGACAAGAAAAGAAGAATCTCACAGTGTTAGACCACAAATGTATTATTTTCCAACATGGAAGACAATATTTGATTATTTCCAACAAAAACAATATTTGATGGACAGGAAATGAAGTGACTTTGGGTTAAAATTTGGCCAAAATGATAATGCAGAGAAGTGGTCTTACAAAAACCTGATAAAGAAAGGAAATGAATCAGGAAGATCATTTAGCAGGGACTGATTTTCAGCTTTGGCCATATGAGTTTCTCTAAAAATGCACTCATCAAATCCTGCAGCCTCTTGTTTGCAGAATCAGTAGGTTTGATGATTCCCCCATGTGTAAGCAAACACCAATCTGTTTATCCATATTTTATTTTTTTTTAAAATTAGTCAGAATGTCATTTTGCTAGATTAAAAATCTACTTCAGGCCATTGAAAAATCCATTCTGCCTCATGCTTCCACACAGCAGGAAATGTCTTTGAACACTGGCTTATGAAAAAAACAAGAAAAGTTTTAGAAAATCACCTTTTTGTTTGGATATATATATATATGTATATGTGTATAAGCTTCTCCAATATATAAAGCAAGAATTAAAAAGCATTCAGTGTGTCTAATGAGAAAATTCTGAAAAGTCTTGGTGATCAGTATTTGGATAGAGCAGCTTACTGCTATCTGTAGGAGGAAAAAAATGAGATTTTCTTGCAGGATTTTTGGTAAATCCCTTGTTCCCACTCAGGTGTAGAAAATATGACAGCTCAAGGTGACTCAGCACACGCTGTGAGCAGTGAATCCCCCCGTGCTAGTACAGTATCTCCACAATAACAATAACAATATCTCCACAATAACAATAACAATATCTCCACACCTTTCCGAGTGGCCGCGGCTCTCACCGAGTTCTGACTCCAACACGGGTTGGGAGAAACACTTCTGGTACAAATTGCACTTCTTTGGGCTTCTAACTTTGAAATCAATAGCAATCAAAATCTCAGCAGGCTGGAGAAGTTGTTGCTTCCCTTCTGCTAAGCTTGAGAACATAATCCAATGTTTTCTTCCCCTCTTGAAGTTTTGTTTACAAATAGACTTATTTAAACAGAAAAGCCCTTTTCCACCTTCAGTTTGATTCCTTGGTGTGCTGGCTACAGATAGTTTCATGTTAAACACCTCCAAAAACAGAGACTTTGGAAAAGAGAAGCTAGAAGGCAGAAAACAGGCAGCTTTTCACAGTGTATAATTTAAAATATCTGTACCTACATGTTTAGGTTGTTTTAATAACTGGGTATTGGCAAGCAAAAGCACTTGCTTTTAAATTTATTTTAATGTATTTGAAGGAATAAAATGCAGCATAGCTAGAAGGCAGTTTATTGTTATACAAAAAACTGTAAATTTACATGAGGTAAGTTTAAAAAAAAATCCATCTTTTTGTACCATCTTTAGGGATTAGAATCGTTTCTTCCAGTTAAATAGCAAACAAAACCATACCATAGATTTTTCCAAATCTGAATTACTTTTCTTCTTCACTGCCAGCCCAAACAGATTCTTTTTCAAAGGGAGGGAAATGATTTTTAGCAATCTTTAAAAATCAGTCAACAATGAAGACACCTTAGTTTTTAATCCCAATAAACCTGATCTGAATCACTTTTCAACCCAGACATGAACACACATCCACGTGTTCAGATATATTCAGAGTTAGCAGCAAATTCTGCTCCTTTCATCCATAGTGGATCAACACTTATGCAATTAATAAAATATCTGACTTAAATATGACTTAAAATTGCATCTGCAAAAATCTGCTGTGGCACTTTTTTGATTCAGTTTCTCACCACAGTAATAATTATAGACTGATAAGATTTTCCCTTCCATCCTAAGTCCTGCACGTGGACCTTGTCTGTGCAGACACTGCTGAGTTTGGCTGTCAGACAATCACATTTTAAGTCATTTCTAATTACTCAAATTCCCTAAACATTCAAAGGAAAGGACTTTCCAAATTCCATCACCTGTTGGAAGTTCATTTGCTTGTTTGAAACACTCGTGGCAAAGGTCTGGAAACGACCAGAATTTGTCCCCTGTTGGTTTCTTTTTTGTACAAGAGAGGGAGAGGAAATCCATCAGCACATGGATGGTTTAGATCCAGACCTAGGAAAAACATTTTTGTGTGGGGAAACCCATGATTGGAGACTTCCAAATCACAGCCCAGGAGAAAACAGAGAACAAGAACAGAACTTCATCCATCCAACAGCCTTGGAACTTCTCTTAGGAAAGGGTGAAAACCATGCTGAGAACGGCAGAGCAAAATTCAGCTCCTCATTCTTAGCTGGAATTCAGGGATGAGAAATCAAACCTCATACCTCTGATACCATCACTCAGCTTTTATTGGAAATAGGTGATTTCAGCCTGAATGAACACCTTCCTTGGAAATGAGAACACAAATGAATAAAACCTATTTAAAAGATTGCAAAAAGGCAATAATGCCCCTGAAAAGTTCCTGATATCGCACTTAATATCCATCTCTATGCATATAAATAACTGAATTTGATTTACAGGTGTCTATTTATGAAATAAGCAGAAGCTCACAATTTGAAGAAAATGCAAAAATGTTATTTTGCTACATTTCCAGTGGTAAAATTTAAGAATATGGGTCTATTTAGCAGAAAAAATTGTGTTTTAGAATACTGGGAGAATGAATAAAATAACCTAGTGAAAGAATCACAGCACTGAAACTCAAAACTGCACTTTTCATATTTGTATCCTAACCTCCAAATCACCAAGAGTGATTTTCTCACATATTGAGAACCCAGTACACTCTCAGAAGGGAAGACAAATCTTCCCAAAAAATCAAATAATGCTGCAGATTGAAATCCTTAGAGCCTGGCTATCTTTCCCAGCAAGAGATATTGGGATGGGCACATCTCTGCAGTTTCTGCCTGTGCAATATTTACTGCCCATAACCTTTGCTAATTGAATGTGTGATAAATGTGTATGGACACCTCCTGCTCCCTACACACACAAAATTCATACAGAGAGATAGAAACACTCACACGTGCATGGAAACACCACTGGAAAATGTGCAACTCTTGGAATTCCTGCTTAGGTTTCTTTGAAAAAAATAAAATGTAGACAAAACAAATGTGCTGCTAAAGTGTTTTCAAATTCTTCATATTTCTTCTTGTAAAGCTCACATGTGGTTAAGTTATTTAATAATCACAGCTCCTAAACTGTGAAAAATATCAGTCTCTGCAGAGGCTTGGTGGTGTGCATGCACTCAGCAAACAGACCAGAGGTGTATTTAAAAACAGTGCTTCTCCAGAAGATACACAAATATAATCGTCAAAACAAATTTATTTTAGAAATAGATAAATAAGACATAAAAGGAACAGTGCTCAATAATTCAATATGAAAGCAAAAATATATATTCAAATCATTTGTTAAAAAGATTTTACAAATCATACGTAAGACCAGGATACACCATAAATAGATGTTTTATGGTAAAACGGGAAATCACCGGAAAAGTGTAACAAAAAAAACCCTGCAGCATTACAGTTTATGTTAAAAATATAATTCTATTTACATCACAAACCAGCTTTGTTCCTGACAGCCCCCTACTGCCCTTCAGAAGACAAAACTGAACTCAGAAGGATTTAAATCCCCCAAAGGTCCTGCAGTGCCTCGCTTGCTCTGGGGTTGAGGTCGGGTGGGAGGGAGCTTTGGCAGACACAAAAATCCATAAGAATTCCGGAATAATTGGCAACACAGCTCATCTGAGAGCTGCTGTGCTGGAGCTTACAGCTGGAAACTGGCAATAAATAAAGAATTTTCTCTTTGTCCAGCCCCACATTGCACTGGGGCCAAAGCTCGGGGTCAGAGACACAGCCTGGCTGCTCTGGAGATGAGGCAACGAGCACCAGAGAAAAGGGGGAATTTCTTGAGAAGTTTGTACTGAGGTGACTGTAAAAATTGCAGTCTGAAGTATGATAAATATATTGATATTGCAAAGAAAATACGAGTTGTCAAGTTCAAAAGTTTGGTCAACTCAGTGATTTTTGCTCATAATTCACTCTGACTTCTAAGCAGTCAGAAAAAAAAAGAAAATTTCTGTAGGTGAAAACTTTTGAGAAACAGAGTTGGTTTTGAAACACATATATCTAGCTTTGACTCAGGATACTATTTAAAACAAAAATAATAAACTTTTGACTGGCCTTCATCACAGAAGAGTGCAGAAATTGATATCCAGCACACACACATATATTTGGTCAATAAATATTAGGCCTTCATGAGATTTCCAAGAACCCATTCAACCATCAGGAGGAAATGAGCTCTGAACAAGCTTTTGACCAGTCTACGAAGAAAAAAATAAAAATTTAAAAAGTGATACTTAGGTGTCAGAAAACAAAAACTGAAACAGACAAAACACATGAAACTGAGCCACTTCAGAGGTTTCTGGCTTTCCCTCAGTGCATTTGGAAGTTTATCATATTTGGCTGGGCTGACTCATGAGAGAACCAGAGGAGGGAGGTTACTGATTGGCACCAGCAATTAAACCCTGTGATGTACCTTTTATTTCATTTATCTAACTCTTGGAAATGTTAAAATCATCCTGGATGCTTTTAGAATTATTTCTTGGTGGATTAGAATGATAGGAGCAGTGTAATACTAAAGAAAAGTTAGAGTTTCAGCTAGGTTAAATGCAAAGGAACTCAAAATGAAGTATATTTTTCTCTGAAATGACATAACTGGCACATCTGGTTCAAGAAAGGTACTTATCAAAGGTTCTCTTCATATTGAGTGCAAGAAAGTAGGCACTTCTAGAGGGTATGCAGTCCTAAAATCAAAATAACCTGCTACAGTCTATCTATGCCTTGTCACCACCAGAGAAAAAACTGAGGGCAACTACATGTTCACTTGAGATGACTAAATTTCATTATTTAGTATTTGAGATGACTAAATTTCATTATTGCCACTCAGTATCCCTTGATTTTAATAAAGAAAAAAAAAAAGTTTGAATGTAATAATTGAAATTACTTGGTGCTTCTCTTCACCAAACATTAAGTTTACATATGGGGGTTTTCTCCAAAAGGAAATCCAACTTATTCCTCGTAAGGAGAGAAATCCAAAGTAGAAACAGAAACTCAAAGGCTGTGAAATGGTCCTGTCTGCCTGACAAACCACCCTGAACGAGGCCCAAGGGCTGTGACCCAAACATTGCTGAATTCCCATCGCCCACCCAGGACCCCCCTCCACACGCCAGGAGCAGCTTTGGGACACCAAACAGCTCCTGTGGGATAAACCCCTCCCTGCACTGGGGTGATTCCAAACTGCCTGAGCTGTGCTCAATGAATGTCACTGCATTTCTCACCACTGGGAATGCTGTTTGTTTGGTTTTTTTTTTAGTTTGAAGCATAAATGCTGCAAGGCTGCTAAAAAATAGGAAGAGCAAAAGTGTCTGATGGGTACATGAGCTCCTTCCCAAGAGAATGATCCCACCATCCAAAATGAAAACTCTCCATAACAGTCATAGCTATAATTATGTGATACAATATGCTGAATTACAATACGTACTTCATTATTAATAGAATTTATTTTACAGATCAAATAGCCAAATACACATTATTTATTTTTATTTTTTTTTAAAAAGAGCCAGATAGCAAATGTGGAGCAAACTATAGGCAACAGTCATGGTAGACATTCTGCAGTCCAAGAACTGAGGCAACGTGATTATTAAGTACAAGCCTATAAATATCTTTACATCAAACATACAGTAATGTGTAAGAATTCCATGTTGTAGTCTAATTCATGAATCATTAATAACTTTCTTTCTTTAAAAGAAATTTCTATATACTGTATACATCCCAGTTAAAAGCAGTGTCTGTATTTCATTTTATTCTAGCAAACTAAGATTACATGTCTTCATATAAGTGCAGAAAACAGGGTTCTTTATACTCCTTTGCTTCCTAAGAGATTTTGCATTGCATATGAAATTCTAATATTATAGATGATACATATTAAGCAATACTCCCTAAAATGTGAGGCAATATACAAGAACTTGCAACCAACCTTCAAACAAAGCTATGATACTCGAGTTTTATTTAGTAAATGAGCCGTGCTAAATAACAAATGATAATATAAAATACTTTAATTAAAAAAAAAAAAAGAAACAATAAACAAAAAAGCCAACCAACAAAAAGAAAAGCTTTATAAAAGAATAAATGGAGAAAAAAAACCAAAACAACAGCAGGCCATTTCCCCCACCATGTGCTGGCTAACAGTGAAAAAATTACGTGGATTATTTCCTGTTTTATTACACTGAAAACCAAGCCACTGGATTTATGACTTTTTCTTTTTAAAGAAAAATACTTCAAAAGGTTAAATGTTTGGCACCTGTTAAACAGACATTATCTAGACTTCTGCAAGCAAAAGGCAAATTAAATTTTCTTTTTAAAAGTGATGTGAATGCTTTCCAGTTATTTAAAAGGTGACCATTTATTACAAAATGTTGTGGATAAGAAAGCAGGAAGTACTAGGTTTTCACTACCACTATTGTGCCTAGAAAATGAGAAAGCAGTGACTTGATCATTTCTATTTATGATCCATAGCAGCAATATCATCATTAAAAATATTATGGAATAGATATAAATAACACTTAATTCTCAACATGTACAATGGTGCTATAAGTGACAACAACTCAGTTGTTTTTCTTTTAAATGCAGGGAGTATAAAGAACTTTACATTCTCTTTTTAACATGTGAATAAAATTTATTGCTCCCTTTTAATACAGTCATAGAAAGAAAATTCCTAATTGTTTCAACTAAAATAAATAAGGAAAAAAAATAATAAAAAATCTGGGACAAGAAGATGATTACAAGCAAAATAAATTTACCATAATCACCAACTGTGAAGAAGGATGGGTCACATTACTTTTTTTTTTTTCTCTTAGCAAAACTACGTTATAGAACACTATAGCACAACGTACTAAAATTTCTTTGTCTTTTCCTTTTAAAAAAATCCTTGCCCTTGATACCTTTCAGTAGGGCAGCTTGAACAGTTCATCGTCACTTCCAAACCCCTCTGGAGATGAGACGATAAATTTCTTCGGCAACCAGAGACAGGACAAAGGGCTTTCTCGTGCTATTTCCTTGTTTTCATATTTGCTGGCTTAACATCATTGAGTACACGTACGACTTCAGTACATAACATCAGCTGCGATGGCGTTCAGAGCTGGCAAACAGAGAAACAGCATGAGAAAAGCCCTTTCCTGCAGCATTTTCACCATAAATTGTCACGTTTGATTCCAAATTTCTACCAAATCTCAAGCACTGTGTGGTCTGAGATGCTCTAAGCAACCGACCGGTTCTGGTGGGTGTTTGTGTGTGCTCCCTGCACAAAGATCTCTACACACAGAGCACAAATGCTGTGACAGAAGGAGCCACAGAAATAGCTCCTATGGATAATATTCTAAGTTTCTTACTCCTTTTTTTGCTTTATCCACTCAAACCCAAAGTGCTGTTACAAGTTTAGAGCTGTCAGAAGGCTCCTGTACTATCTAGAACAGGTTCTACAGGGTTTTGTGGACTTCATGCAAAAGCATTGCTCCTAAAAGCATAAAATTTATTTTTATTTGAAAAATTATTTTACATCTTTAATCTAAATTTATCATCAAACAGGATAAGTCCTAAAGAGTCACAGAAATTCAGCCATTCTGATCAATTATTTCACAGAAAAGAAAGCACTATCAATACCACAGACACCAGCCACTCACTGGTCAGGAAATTGCTATCAACTGCAGATTATTGAGTGTAATACCTTCTGGGAGAAAACAGGAAAATAAACAAGTGTGAAAATTAAACCAGAGTTAAGTCAGACTCCACTGCTAGCAATAGTTTATAGTTAAATGAGACATTTGAAATAGCACAGTTGGGTCACAAGGAGAAAAAAGTAAACTTTTCAGTTATCCCACTGGAAAAAAAATGATGTGAAATGCAGTCAGTGTTGGAAAAATTGGATTGTTTCTACCCCAAGGCAAGTGGCTGTTGGAGAGGGAGTAGTGTGTCATCCTGGCTTGCACAAAAATCACTCAGTTATTAATGCTGGAACTTCATTTACCAACTTCAGTAAAAACTCAGTCAGAGAGCTCTTACTGGAAAAAAAAAAAATAAAAAAGAAAAGTGTCTTTGTCTAAAGTAGTTGGGGTTTTTTTTGCTTTTTTTTTTGTCATATTCAAAATCTTCCATTATTTCCTCACATAAAACACAAATTTCTTTTTCATTCCTCTCTTTTACTATGAGGCAAAGGGGGAACTTCCCAGGTACCTTCTCCATGGTTTTCTAGTGAAAAGTATTAAAAGAAATCACTGAAGATTTTCTACCAGTGTTGCACAGAGGAAAAGCATTTTCTTGACCAGCCTTACTTCAGTAGTGATGCACATTCAAATAATTGCTTGTGAACTTCTGAGTTGCACACTTTGACTCATATTTCAGTTAGAAATCTTTTCCCCAAATCCAAATTTCATTTTTTTTGAACATGGAAGCAGATCTGAACCACGAGCAAAATTACTAGTCAGAAAATTAAGGTAAAATAAGAGAATACTTAGAATCATAGTATTCCATTTTGAAATGGCTTTTAGGAAGGGCTTATCCCAACAGTTATTCAGCTAAAATTTGGGAGAAAATGTTCTTTGAGTGTTATTTACTCAGTATCTGTCAGTATAAAACACCAGTGCTGTGTCTATTTTACACCTCAGAAGCATCAGCCCTGCCTGCTGATGATTAGAGGATTTTAAATTACACTCAGTGTACAAAACAAAAACACCTCCAGCTGAAGAGTCACGGAACAGGTGAGTTTCAGAGCTGTTGTTTTCAGGAGCACTGCAATATTCCTTCCACTCACACCCTGAGCACACTGTTCTCATCGTGAGTGGGAAGCTGTAATGATGTTTCACCACATTTTAAATCAGAAACCCAAATATCCCATAACTAAGCAGGTCTAAGCAGGCAGTGATAGGATCACAGAACTGAGACAGTGGGGCCCCAAAATGCAATGTATTTGAAATGAGGGTTACTTCCCATTCAGATTTCTGCAAGGAGTGTGATGGCTATCTCCAGCAGCTCCTAACAAACCAGCAGAGATCACTGTGTCATCTGAAATTTCTATTCATGAGTGTGGATAAGCTCACAAATGAGAGAATCCCACCAGCTGAACTCCACTGACCAAGATTTGCATCAGCAAACGGGACAAAAATCCATCTCCATGCCTGCTCTGTCCCTCAGCACCTTCCTTGACGTGGGCCACTGAATTCTCTGACACACCAGAGAGCAGGGGGCTGCAGGGAGAGCCCCCCAAAAAAGCAGAAAATCAGAGATGCAGAGCACATTGCACCTCCCAGCTCCTCCCAGCAGAGCCGCTGCTTCAATGGCACTAAAGTTCCTCAGCAGCTCCAACCCATAAAAATCTTGCTCTGAAGTTAAAGATGGCATCACAAAAGATCACAGGACCCTTCCTGAGTGACCAGGTGTAAATTTGCCCAGATTTCCCCTGTCCCTATAGCATTCTACTATATATTCTATATATATTCTACTGTTTCCAAACAACAGGCACATCCAAAATAGCATTCAGTAAAAGAAAGGGACAAGAAGGAGAACACACAGCAAGTTCTGATGAATCTTTGTAGCTTTACCTTCTTTGAATCGAGCTGCTAGGATAAAACTGTGCTCCATAATTATGCATGTTTTGACTAGACAGGCTGATACCTAGACAGGCATTTCTGAATGTTGGTTTTTAAAGTGCATGAGCAAAGATTTCAGATTTTGAAACTGTGTTACATGAAAATGAGACTGAAGAAAACTCCTCTCCCTTCCTCTCGTCATTCCCATGCAAATGCAAAGAGAATTAGGAGATTTGTGTCAGTGTGGAACACTTCACACAGTTTGCTCCCGTTGAGGTGAATGTCAAAAATAGCTGAGCTCTTACAGAGATTGCAGATGAATAAACTTTAAAGATGCTGTAGGTTTCTGCACCAAAAAAAAAAAATTTCTGTGAGGCCCACGACTGCCAAAACAATTGAAATCTGATGACATGGAAAGTCAGTTTGATTTTTATAACACTCCAGATATCCTAGTTTGAAAAACCTTATTATGAATAAGCCCCTTTACAATTTAACACTTGGCAAAAGTCCTTTGCAGGAATTATCTCTACTACATCCCCCCAAAAATCATGCTGCTCTGAAGATCTATTGCCATTGGTATTGATTAACTCCTCCTGGAAACTTCAGAATAATATCAGTACCTCTGCCCCTTGCCCTTTCTCACACACAAATAAAGCAAAATTTGACCTCTTTCTTAGGGCACATTACTTTAAGACCATACTTTCCCTCTTCATCTCCCTGTAGTTTATGATTCAAAGTGTCCTCAGCTGCTTCAGGAGTCTCCAATTGGTTCCCCACAAAAATTTCAGCTGTGGCACTGCTGTATTTATTTACCCATATGACCACTAAAGAGATATTTTGGGTTTTTTTAGCAGAAAAACCTTTCCATCTTTGCTTGCATGCTTCTTGAGTACAACTGCTATAATGACTTTCTGTCATTTTATAGATCACTTAGACAAATTTAGCAGTAAAGCAAAGGCATAATTTCCTTTCTGTAAAGACATGAATCAATACCATTCAGACAGACACAAAATTTAGAGCTTCCAAAGAAAACATATTTTTAGCTGTAACACAATATTATTTCAAATATCTGAGTAGAAAGTCTTGCATGGACAAAGCTAACAATAGTTGAGGTGTGCAGCCTGTAATAATATCAGTCCCCATCACAAACTCAAGAGACACTTCACAGTGAACAGAATCTTCTTTAGGCTCCTTCAGAACTTTTGGCTTGCAAAAGAGCTGCACTGTGGTAAAAGTGATAAATGATGATATTTCCCCCTCACATCAAGCACCTTATTTTCACTTTTCAAGCTAGCACATTTCCCTTTTTAACCAAACTGAAAGGTTCTCCAGCTTGTCCTACAGTTTTCTGCAAACGCAGAGAGAGCCTGGCACAAAACCATCCCGAACCACCGAGATCCTGTTGGTGTCTGAGGGGTGTTGGGACCACAGCTGGAGACACTCTGTCTCAGGAATATTTGTATTTATAGTTGTTTCTTTGTTTTGCTGGCTAACAGGACAGCTCTCACTGTCCTGAGCCCCACAGGAGATAAAACTGCCCAGACTACAGAGCCAGGGTAGGAGTGAGAATGATTTTTAAAAGAGCTGTTGAGCTTTAAGAAATTCTTTTTACTTACCAAAAAATACAATTTTCATTCGCTCACAGTCCAACACAATACAAATGGCCCAACTTATGTAAATAATGCATTCATGAAATGACATAAATTTAATTTATTTTTTTTAAAAAGTGTGAATTCATGTGTTTAAAGGTGAATGCTGTTTCCAAATCAGTGTAAAGGGCAATTGTGGTGATTTGTTACCCTTCCTCCAAACACTTTCATGCAGAAAAATATCCTTAAAAGAAGGCCAGCTGCAACTTTAACAAAATCACTACAATTGGTGACAATAATCTCTTTTCTTATCTCTTCAGCACATCATCCTAACAACATGAGGTGCAGCTCCATCAAGATAAGCTGATATCAGCTATCAAAAAAAACCCACAGCTCTATTCTGCTTTTCCAGAGGAACCCCCTGTCACAGACCTTCAAGGCCCAGATAAAAGGAAATTCTCTTTCCCCAAACAACTTCTGCACAAGGAATCGCTTCTCACGCCGCTTTCGAGGTTTTCCCTGCCACAGAAGGGACTTTGAGAGTCGTGAGCTCGCTTTCTCTGCTGGCAGCATCACTGCACGACAAAGTGCATTTCAGCAGACAACGGCAGAACCTTTTTGACTCACAGGAACTGCACCAGAACTCCTCTGGAAAAAAAAATCCCTTAGATCAGGCCTAGAGAAATGCTGAAAACAGCACTGCCCTCTCCTCAGAGTTATGGGAGTTCAAACAGATGAAAAAACTGGCAAGAGGCTTTTCTGATATGTAATTTAACTTCACACACTTAAATGCATTTCTTAGGAAATGTTATCCATAGTGATATAGATTAGCATGAAAATTTGTGTTGGTTAAGGGAACAAAATAGAATAAAATAAACAACATATCCTGAAATTTTCAAAGATATGATGACTGTTCTGAATGAGAAGCTTTTTTTATGCATGTTGTTATCATTACAGATGTAGTAAAACAAAGCTCCCAGAAGAAAATCCAGCTGGAGGAAGAAATTTACCAGACTTCATGTTGAGGATTTGCTCCCAAGCAATATATTAAGTTAAACATATAATTATTAAGTTAAAATATATTATCAATAATAAAATAAACACTCCGGAAGTAAATGTTACTTTAATGATTAATTCCTTGACCAACTAAAGCTTAACTATAAAACTATCCCCACTGAAAACTTTGTGATGCTTGGGAAGAAAGTAAACAGAAAAGTTTAATAGACCTGCTCAAAATATGGATAAATATTAGATTCTATTTCCAGAATAGATTCTATTTCCAGTGACTTAAAGCTTTTCTGTAGGTTCTTAAAGAGTAAGGGGTACTTGAGTTCTCAATTTATTTTTAATTTTAAGCTGAGGATTCTTTAGACATTTCCTTTGCTGTACTGCATTTCTAAGAAGCTAACACCTGGTTTATCAGGCAGAGCAGCAAATAAGTGAGATCAATTATGCTGATGCTTCTAATTTTCCCCTAACTTAGCCTGTCAGCTGTGTCACTCCACCAGGTTTAAGGCTCCTTCCAGTCTGCAAACGGCACCAAAACTCTCGGAGGAAAACCCTCGCCTGCTCCTGAGAGACCTTGAAGCAAAGCTACGCCCAGATGAAGGCTGCAATTCCAGGCTCCATTAAGAGCCACTTATGAGCTCCTGTAAAATTTTACTGCTTTCCACCTGGCCTAGATGGTTGGATCCTGGAGCACACCAGGCTGGAGAGGACAGTCCCACTCCGAGCATCCCCAGCTGCTCAAGGTCCTGCGGTGAGGTGGGAAGTGCCATGCTGCCATCTGCAGTCAGGACACCACCACAGGGATCTCTGCCTGCTCCATCTCCACACAGACACCGCTCTTTTCCCCTCTCATTCTCTCCCTCACCATCAGGAAGCTGGAGTTGTTTGTTTTACAACACCTCGAACACGAACGTTCAAAGTTTTACTCCTCGCAGGAGAACTTGTCTTCCAGTGCTTACAGGAGTTATAGGATTGGCAAAGTAAGGAGGGAAGGAGGAAGAAAGCACCTTAAAATTCCATTACCTGTCTGGTGTGTATGGGGCCTGGGGTCTTGAAGCCTCCTTGACAGCTGCATTCAGAAACACTGTAAGGGTCCGAGCTGCTGGATGAGCACTTGGAAAGTGAGTCACAGCCCACCACAAAGGTGTTATCTAGAGGCAATTCCTGAATGACATGGTGCTTCTTGGGGGGTACAGGAGTCTCAGGTTTAATTTGAAAGGTAGGCTGCGGAGAAGCAGACTTGTAGTGCTTTGCTAAGTCTGGGCTGTCAGGTTTAAATGTGGTTGGTGTGGTGGCCCAGTTATATTTTCCCATAGTCTGTTCTTCTAGCTCTACGGGAATGTCTAAAGTGCCATTTATGTGCTCGTGGCCAGGATCATCAGGCTTAGATTCTTCAATAGTCACAAAGTTGAGGAGGAGACTCTTTGGAGAGCGCTTCTTCTTCTTCTTCTTTTTCTTGATCTGCCTGTTCTCTTGGTTGGGGGAAACCCATTCACCACTCTGCTTATTTTTTTGGACAACCTTGTGCCTGGGTGTCTGGCGGCACCGGACTAAAGCGGTAACAAAAATTACCAGAATAACTGTCATGGTGCCTGCAATGATGGCAATGATGATCTTGACATAATCATTGGTCTGTGGGGTTATCTCACCATCCCCAATGTTCTGGCCAACGGGGGTTTCCATGTTCCGACGCACCAGCTCTTGCACGTAGGAGCCGTTGGTGACCGTCTCGTTCACAAACAAGTGCACAAGGGCTATCGTGTAAAGAGACTCCGGCTGTCCCAGGTCATTCACCTTGATCACCAGTCTGTGCAAGCCATGATCTGATGTAATCACCTTCTCCTTCAAAGTAATATTGCCTGTTAATTGGTCAATGGTAAACAAGCCCCTGGAGTTCCCACCTATGATGCTATAGCGGAGCTCTGCGTTCATTCCCGTGTCATTGTCAACTGCAAAGACTTTAGTGACCACAGACCCGGGGCTGGCAGACGTTGGCACCAGCTCATAGGAATAATTAGAGGAGGGAATAACAAAAACGGGCCTGTTATCATTTACATCAACAACATTGATGGTCACTTTGGCAGTTGAGGAACGCTGCAGTCTTCCTCCATCCACTGCTTTCACCTGGAAAGTGTATGACCCCTGCTGCTCCCTATCAAAGGTAATATTAGGTCTTATTACACCAGTGAGTGGATCTATAATGAAATTATCTCTACCATTTAAGATAGAGAGAGTGACCGCAGCGTTGTCTCCTGCGTCAGCATCCGTAACTGTGATGAGCCCCACTGTGCCATACATGGGCAGGTTTTCTGGCACATAGAAATTATATTCACTATGTGTGAAAGCGGGGCTGTTATCATTCTGGTCCAGCACCGACACCGTCACGGTAGCATTGGTCTGCAAAGGTGGCATCCCGTTATCCTTAGCCAGCACGGTGAAAGAGTACCTGTCCTGCTTTTCTCTGTCCAGCTTTCTCACGGCGGTCAGGATGCCTGTCCGGCGGTCCAGGTTGAAAATCGGGGGCGCATCGGAACCCAGGATGTAGCTGATCTCGGCATTCCGCCCGCTGTCAGCGTCTGTAGCGCTGATCTTGGTGAGCTGAGTACCAGGAGCGTTGTTCTCAGGGATGGAAAGGCCTATGATAGGCTGTGTGAAAACTGGGGCATTGTCGTTTTCATCTTTAATTTTGATCAGGAGCATTGCAGACTGGTTTAAGGGAGGCTTCCCTGAATCTGAAGCCACTATTTTGATGGCATATTCCCGTGTGGCTTCATAGTCCAGAAATGTGGCTGTCTCCAGGAGAAACTGATTATCAAACACTGGTTTTAGCCTGAAAGGGACATCGTGATCTGTAAAACAAGTAACTTTCCCATTCTGATCAGCGTCCTTGTCCATCACTGTTATCAAAGCAATTTTTGTATTGAGGGGAGCCTTCTCAGACAAAAGCACTGTCCCGTTCACTGGGTTGATGATGTACCTCGTGTCTATTGACGGGACATTGTCGTTGATATCTGTGACATTAACTGTCACCGTTGCTCTTGACGGAGTTGAGCTGCCATCGCTTGCCAAAACAGTCAATTTGTGCACAGGAGATTCCTCCCTGTCCAGCGGCTCCCTGATGGTGATGAGGCCCGTGGTGTTATCGATGGCAAAGAGCCTTTTGGCCAGGCTGGAGATCTGGTTGCTGAAATAGAAGTGGATTTGTGCATTGGAGCCCAGGTCTGCGTCGGTGGCGTGGAGCTGAGACACAGAGGTGCCCACCGGGGCGTTCTCGGGCACGCTGACCTCGATGTCGTTCTCTTTGAAGACCGGGCGGTTGTCGTTGACATCGGTCACCGTGACCTGCAGGATGGCAGTGCTGGACCTCGGGGGGCTCCCACCATCCTCAACTTTGATTTTCATCACATAGGTGTCCTTCTGCTCCCTATCCAGGATCTGCTGGACAATCAGCTGAGGCCACTTATCTCCCTCAGGTGTCTCAGTTATGTCAAGACCAAATACATTTTGACCCTACAAGACACAGAAAGAACACACTTTAGCTTGACAGTGTATTTAAGCAGAAAAATATCACATTATTCAAATATATATCTATATTCTATATGGGAATATACATTTTTATCTATTTTCCATATCTAGTTTTGCTTTAAGCTCCAGAGCCTTGAGAAAGCTTCAGAGCAAACATGGCAATAAACAGATACTCTAGAAAAAGGAGAAATGTGGGAGTGATGGCGAGTTTTTCATCCAGGTTCTCTATTTCTAAAGAAAAGTTATTAAATTCCTGGACAGATGTAATTCAGTTTCTCAGTTGTATAAGTGAGTGTGGAAATGAGGAATGAAGCCAAAGTTCAGTCACTGGAGGACCTATTCCAATATTCAATTTCAAGGAAACCAACAAAGATAAAGGGATTATTTCTCTGTTTGTGGAGCAACTCTGGTCATGATCTGAAACCATTAGCATAAAAAAAAACCCCAAACAAAACTAACAAAAAAACCAAACCAATACTATAATTGATAAAGTTCTTACTACATAATTCAGATGTCAGATAATACAGACAAAACTAAGTCTTAAAAGTTCATCAGAAATACATTTAGAAATTCATTAAAACTATTACTGTATTCATCACTGTGTTTTATATTTGTAGAGAAAGTTACAGTCCCAGTGAAAAAAGAAGATCTATTTTCATTTTAAAAAAAAAATTCACAGAACAGTGAGATCAATTTGAAATGATCAATATTTTTCATGGGGTTTGTTGAACATCTCTGGAACTGCACCAAAATGCTGCATATATTGCAAAAACACAGCTTTTTTTAAAAAAACAGAAGTGCTGACAAATCTGCTGAAATAAATATTTGCATCTAGTATTAAATTCCCTTTCTCTTCTGCTGTCTCTTCAGACAAACAGGAATTAGGAACGGTGTAATTATCCTCTTTCCTCATATCTCACCGCTTAGTGGAATGATGTGAAGGCAGTTTTCCAGCCACATCTTCCATAAGGGCAGGGCTAGAATGCAGATGGCTAATGCTGAATGCAGGGGATGGCCAGAAGAATAAAAGGCATAAATAAAATTGTGGACTAAATAGGAGTTTCTTTTTATGTGCAATATTTGTAATAATGAACAACTGCTCTTTCTCTGCTTATTCTTCTCATCTCTCACCCTCACTCAGGTAACTGCTAGAGAATAATGGATGGTTTGGGCTGGAAGGGACTTTAAAGATCCTCTCATTCCAACCCCTTGCCCCAGGCAGGGACACCTTCCACTGCACCAGGCCCAGTTGTGTTCTAAACTGGTTTGAGACACTCCAGAAAAAAACAAAAGAAAACGTTCTTGGTGTTCAAGGTTCCTTATTTCTCATTAGTCGCATTTGTATATCTGTATCTTGCTACCCACCACTAAGTGAATGCATTTATAGCTTCTATTCACTTCTGAGTGAGGCTGCACTCTTGCACTGATTTGTTCTCTCCAAGCCAGATTTTGACCCCACATAAGCCATCCTGCATTTCATGGGACAGAATTACTCATCCACATATCCAAAATCACTGTGCCACTTGCACAGCATTTGTGGCAACATTAGGTTGCAACTGGGGACATATAAAGTATAAAGTATAAAGTATAAAGTATAAAGTAAACTGGAACACATTTTGAAGTAATAAAACAAATACAGATTTGGCTTCTTTAGCAGAAGGCATGAAAATATAAGCCCTGCAAATTGTTTCTAAATCAAGATATACATTTCACACCAATTAGGGTAAATTTTAGAATGGTAATTCTAAGCTGATAGGAAGCAGAGCATGAGTTTCCTCTTCATATTCAATCTGGCTAGCAGTTATTTGCAATAAATTTCATAATTACTAAGAAATTATAAATTATATAGTCTATGCTTTAACATAGATTCCAGAGGAAAGAAAATAACAGAAGCCAGAGTAAAAACAACCTGCCAGCTCTCTTTACTTCTTTATTTGTACACAAGCTGACAGATGGGCACTGGTCATTCTGTCATTAGATCCCACAACTACAGCAAGAACTTTGTAGAGATTTTGAATTCGTGTGGCTGTACACGAGTGTGCCCATCTCTGCTTTCCTTATCAAGCATGGGAGAGGGGTTTTTCATCAGAGCAGATGAGTTTCATATAAAATGTGGTGCTTTAGCTCCCCATCACTAGCCGTGAATGACTAGAGAACAGAAAAAAATGCAAAGATCTCTTCCAAGTTCATAATTAACACTTGAATAATTTTCTCTGGGAAGAAATATTATTCATGCCTATTTCTTCAAATTCATTACAGGTTTAGACATCTTTTTAAACCACAGAAAAACCATTACAGAGAAGCAGACTTTCTCTTAACTCTAGCAAGACTATTTCAGGTTGTTTAAGAGATAAGGTTAGGTGTGACATGCTGCAAATTAACAAGCACATTTGCTAAGAACAGATAGTTCTCTCATTCTAAACACTCAAAAAAAAATTTGATGAAACATTCAAGAAATATATTTTTAAGATTATAAATATCTAATTCTCTCCATTATGAGAAAAGAAATTGAGAGCTAAAATGAGAAACATGAAGAAAAACCTTCAGGATTAATTTCTTGATGTTGAAGCAAATGGCTCTATCATCATTAAAAGTTCAGTGAAGTTAAAATTTCCATTAGGGTCAGATTTCTATTTGGATTGAACTGCGCCTCAGTCACCACATTATCCCAGTGATCTGAAAGATTTGTTCACACTGGGAAGGGCAAGAGTCCATTGGAAAAGCACAATAGATAATTAACAGTTACAGAATACCTTTGCCCATTAAAACCACTGGTAGAAATAATCTGCTCCATCGATATCTCTACCCTTACAGAAGAATGGGAGTGAGAACTACAAGAGATGGACTTTTTTAAATTTAAAAATACGATTTAAGCACTAACTATTGGAAGCAAACCACAGTATTCGCATTTCAGAGCCTGGAATAGCTTGAGGAGGTTCTGACCCTTATCAAGATCCCTTATCAGGGCAAAAAGGAGCTCTGTCATCTTACCCAATTTTCATAATTTTTCCATGGATTTACACACACAGTCTCTCAAACAATAAAACTTTCTTGTTGAGAACTCCCTACTGTGGATATTTACCTGGTCATTTGTAATGGATCCAAATGTCCTTTTCGGAGCTGTTTTGGGCTGTCATGTGAATAAAAAATTAAAGAGGATTTTAAAAATTGCAACATTCAGGTGGTTTCATAAATACATAATCAATGACACACGGACACAGAGTGTGGTGAGCTAGAAGAGCTTCTAAGTACTACAGACAGGACTGGATGTGACAAACTGCACCAAAGTCTACACACAGATATTGAAATCATAGATTTCACCACAGGATTTTGTTAAATCTGTGGGGTACTGACTGCCTGGACATAGTTTGGAAAAATGGGAAAATAGAACAGTTTCTGGTTAATGCTGATAACACAGACATGGTCCACTGTGTTCAAAACACCCTAGGGACTCACACTTGCAGAGCAGAAAACAGGGATTTCTGCAAGAAGTGGGGAAGGGAAAGAATATTTTGATAAATAATGCCTCAAACCCAACTGCTTGTCATACAAAGTACTGAAACAGAGAGGCTACCAGTGATTATTGCTTCAAACATACAAATTACATAATTGTGAGTAACAAGTACCCATTGCTCGCTGACAAAGGGTAAATCAACAAAGATTGTCCTCAGTCTTCATTCAAAAGAGGATTCTGAACCTCCAGAGAAAGCCACAGGAGCAAAGACAGCTCATTGTTTTGTGGCTCCAGCTTCACCCTACACTTATTATCAATAATTCTTTTATATTCTTTTCGTTTTTAATAATACTTTAAATAATTCACTTATTATCAATACTTCAGGCACTGTAAATGACAAACACATCACATGATGTCCTTGAAGCTCAAACAGAAGTCAAGGGCCATGCACAGCTCAAACTTTTACAAATATTCTGCAGTAACTCATTTCAATGATTATTGCAACAAGCTAGAATTACACATTTATTACATGTCAACAATCATCTTAAAGGAAAAAAGAAGAAAAACATTGAAAGATTGGTTTCTCATCAGAAAGTAAAACAGTAATTCATTAAGTAATTGCTTAAATAAAAATCTCTGGCCGAAATGCAATTTTGAGTCCAAAGGACCCTGAAATCTTTTCAGAAAGTCCAGAAAATAATGGATGCTTGCTAAAATTCTGATTGTTTCACACGGAACAACAGTGAAAATATTTGCAGGTCTTGTGCAGAACTACAAGATGAGTTCCAGACACGTTTTCCTTGCCTGTTTTGCCAACTCATATGGAAGTGCTCTGTGACTGTGCTGTCAGCAGAGAAGAAATGACAGCAGCACAACTTCAGTTCTTAATGCAGGAAAACAGACCACGGTTACACCATGGACAACTATTTCTATAAGAGCCGAAAATTGAACTCGCATTTTTATTACAAAGGAGACACTTTGGTTGTGAAATTGTGAATTGCCAAAGCCAAGTTAACGTCTTTAAACACAGAATTTTCCACGTGGTAGGCAATAATGGATCTAGGTGTCTGTAATGGGTGCATATGAATGCACTCGGATCCAAACTACCCGAAGTGCCGTGGCTCTAATAAAGGTCCCTTGTCTGCTATTACTCACCCAGGGTGCAATTTGCTGTCCATGCATTCTAGAAAATTACCATTTGTCGACAGCTGTCCTGCTTAAGGACTCCACAGTCACTCCTCTCATGACACCCCACGGCTTACAACCCAAAGTTACTGGAAATAAGTGTCATTAGTACCAGCAGTTACCTTATGAACTGAGTGGCAGAACTTCAAAGGAGAAAAATAACATTGCAAAGGTAAGGATTTTTTTATAATGCAGACCTCAGCACATGCAGAGCTGCTTACAGATTCGAAACGCTCTCTTTGTCAAAGCAACGCAGCCTTTTAATTTGTAGGCCAAGGTTGTTAAGACTTTTACTCAAATTATGGTTTTCTGTCAGCACCATCAGCTGTTTCCATTGGTTTTGCTTGGAATGAACTGAACTTTCAGGTTCAGAACCACAGTAAAAACAGGATTGGAAGCATCCAATTATGCAGAAACCTAAAGTGCATTTTCTGAATCATTCAGAATCCTAATTAGCTCAATTCCTACGTAAGAGTTGAGGACATCATATTATCAGCAATGTCTACCCATAACTTGCTACTTCTCCACCTCCAATTATGCAAGAGCTCCTATAAATGGAAAACACTGCCAAGATTTCCTCTCCTTATACACAACCAAACACAAAACTGCTCTTGTCCCATGAAAGAAGAGCAAGCACAAGGCTGTGGAGGGGATCAACAGAACACAAGGATAATAATGAACCACTTTATGCTGGAAAGGGACAGTAAAAAGCATGACATGGAATCAAGAAGAGGCCAATCAATGCATTTAATACTGATTTTCTGAAAAAGAAAATAAAAAAAAAGGCTAAGAGGTTTACCCAAACAAGAAATTACTTCCTTGGAAATATAAATTGAATGTTACTATTACAAAACTTAAACAGTCCCAATAATTAACTGCACTGCTGGAGTCTCCTTAAACTATTCAGATGAGTTGGTCCCTTCTTTAAGGGGTCTTTTTCAATCTTGTCATGTTCTAAACATTGTCTACTTTATTTTCTAGATAGATAATTAGATATAAGATAGACATGATTTTTCTAAGATGTTAAATTTTTTCATCCTGCTCAATTCTTGGCATTCAATTTATTAGATCATGTTCATTTCCACTGAGGAGAATCAATTAGGGACAGTGAATACTATATTTTTTTTATTTATTTACTTTTCTTGCTGCCCTGCTTTCTTCAATTGACACTTCAAGTGGGCCTGAAAGGCCCTAACTTAAAAGTGTTAATATTTTAACCCCAATTTTTACAATGCAGAGAATAGGAAGAGCTGAAAATTGGTAACCCATATAAACCCCACATTTTCAAGACTGCACCAGGCTTCATAAATAAAAAGAGAGTTCTCTTCCTGTAGCACATCTCTGGCCTTTAAAATGCTGTTTCAAGTTGAGTTGTTTGCAGGTTCTTAATTAAATCTAATTTATCTTTTCACATATGGATGACAATTAAAAAAAAAAATAAAAAAAGAAAACCAAAATTAAAAACAAAACAGAAACCTGAATCTTTCAATAGAAATTCCCTTCATCCATCTCTACAAACTAGGGTGGGAAAAATGGTGAACCCACATTGCTGCATTAACAGGACACAAAATTATCAAAAAACTCCTTTCAAAGAACTGGAGCATTACTTGAGTGGTTTTTCACAATGCGCTGCAAACAAACAAAAATATATTTCAGAAAAACATGCAGCTGCACCACAAAACTGGAAGGAATTTATGTTCACAATACTCCTGCTGTGTAAATAGTTGTAGACTAAATAAAGATGGGAAATTGAAATATAGAGACACTTTTATCAATTGTCCAAAGATTGTAGCTGGTCTGAAAAGGACGGCCACTTCTCAGTTACTAATCACATTTAGAATTAAACATGATAATTCTAAATTATAATTTAGCATTTTCAACTTTAGAAATTAACCATCAGAATGGAACTTTAGGAGCTAACCTTTAGAATTGCAAACTTCAAGCCAGGTTCTTTCATTTAGAGACACTTTGACCAAAACAAGGAAGGTCAACAGCGGCACGTAACAACCAGGGAGGCAACCTCCCCTCTTAATCTCCTCCATTATAGCTGTACAGAAATATTCACAGACATCCTACTGAACAAAAAACTACATTTTCAACACCCTGAGGATATTCAGATTAAGGTATTAAACATGTCTGAGCTTTGCTCTGAATTCCCATGATAAAGCTCCAGACACCTGACTTGCCTTTCAGTACATTTCTGCCTTTGGAGTTTCACTGTAGATATATAATGAAGGGGGAAAAAAAAAAATAAAAAATTGGATTTGTATCAGGCAACACTACACCCAACAAGTGCATTTTGATATTTGCATTATACAGGCTGACAGTTACACATTTGCTCTATTTCCTGGCTGAGAGCAGGCACAGAACCGAGGACGTGTGAGAAAGAGAAATAAATGAGTACAAGGCTCCGGAGCAGCGCTGTGCCTTTGGAGGGGAGCACTAACAATTCTGTACAGCTGCTCAGAGCAGCTCCTAAATCACAACCTGGTTTGGCCTCTACAGCCAGAGGCTCTGTCTGAGCTGCTGCTGGCACATCTGGAGCTGGGGGTGAGCGCTGCCAGGTGTTGGTGAGGGGTGAAGCTGCTGTGCCCTCCCGCTCACAACCTGCTCGGAGCACATCAGCACTGCCAGGCAGGAGGGGATTAAACCTGACAGCCACTTCTACACCACAGAACAGCCCAGACAGTTCTGAAAATTCCTTTCCCCTATAGCAGGGGCTGTGCAGCATCCCCAGCTCGCAGTGACTGCAGTGGAGACTGCAGGAATGGATACAGCGTGTGGAAAATGGGGAAAGAAAATACAAAATAGACTGAAATCCTCGTGCTTTGCTGAATAGGAGTGAAAACATCTGCAAATCAAAATTCATTAAATTAATGTACTGTTTTTATCTCATTCCCTGCTGTACATACATGCACACACAAATTCAGTGTGTATATCTTGAAACACATTGCACCCTCATTAAGAAAAATCCATATTCTAACCTCTGATGCTGCAGCTTTTCCAACAAGTTGTTTAGCAAGATTGTCTTCTTTGAGCTAGCACCCTTCTAAAGCTCAGCTGGGAGCAAAACCACTCTATCTTCCCTTTATGCTTACACTTCTAAGAAAAAGTGCTGCCCAAACCTCCATCTGACTAGCAGGAGCATCTCACACACACACACACACACACACACAGTGCCCTCCCACTTCCAAAAACACAAGGAAATTCTTTCATGTGCAGGGACAGCACTTAATTGTCCATGTGTCACTGCTTTATCAATGTTGATTAAAAAATCCACAGCCTTAATGCAGATAATTCACTGCCTGTGTGGGGAAAAATGTAGCAGGAAGAGAAAAAAAATACTCCAGCAGCAAAGAGTTTACATCCTGCACTTGGAACAGATTTCCCCCAGCTTCCAGAAGCTTTAGGAATTCTAGACCTGTCACTATTACTGCAGAAAGGACCTGATCACAAACCTCTCTCAAGGCTCCACTCGACAGGGTTTTGTAAAAATCAAAATAAGGAAGAGTGTGTGTGACATTTAACTGCCACAGGATCAGTTTTGCTTCTGAAAGAAATAAAGCTATACTTTTTCAAGGAGCGAAAACTTATCCTTTTTTTATTACTCTCAGAAAATAACAGTGAGACTCCCATATTAAACTGTAAAATTATGTGACGAATGTAAGTGCAAGATGCCAGTTCCCTGCACATGGGAAGATAATAAATAATACTGCAATTTCAGAGTAATAAATGGGAGATGGTGGCTGAGAAGAAATACAGAGTGGCACTACTAAAAATAGTTCCAAAGACACTGAATTCTAAAACTCAGTAAATAAAAGTCTTTTCACCATACTGATCAAGGAGTGTAGGAGATAAACAAAAAAATGTATTTTCTGGTGCTGGATTTCTCAGGAACTTGACTTCTTCCTCCTCCAGTGTTACTGACTCCTATTTATCTGACTCACTAGAACAACAGTGAGATAAAAAAAAAAGAAATATTTCCTTACTGTAAGGCAGCAACTTGAGTCTGAAAGTCAATTTTGAAAAGAAATCTCTTGCTACCTGTGTGTATTGAAAGTTCTAGCAAATAAATTGTCTTGACTTTCCAGTTAATGAGTTATATTCTCAGAAAATGCTTCCCTGTGAGTTTGGGATAAAAAAAAAAATCTTATAAGTGTATTTGATTTATACTTCAATATATAGTTTTACTCAAGAATATATTCCTTTCTAAAAACAAAAAATAAAACTCCAATTTCACTCTAATTGAATGCACTTGAGCTATTTCTCGGTCTTAAAATCAGAGATGGAATTGATGTAACTGATTTGTAAGAAAGAAAATAAATTTAAGAATATTAGAATGGCATGTTTACAAGGGAAAGACCAAACACTCATCATTCCATTCCAGCTTTTCTGCTCAGTTTTTGTTCACTGTTTATATTCCCTAATAACAGTTCAGCCATGGACATACACTAAAAATTATGGCTAATGGACAGGGATTTTTTTTCCCCCAAAAAGGGAAAAAGAAAAATCAAAGAGAACCAAAAGATCATAGAACACAATGAGCCAATATTTAATCATGAAGAACTCCAGCTCCAGAAGGTAAATACAATATCCATCTCCTGTTGCTGAGATCCAGGTTAGTCTCAGCAGGTAATGTGAATCCTCCAATAAATTGTAAACTGAGACAAACCCTCCCACAATTCCTGGGGAAAAAAGCAGGGAGTGGAGAATGTTAGGAGTTACTGGTGAGAGATGGGGTGTGTCTCCTCAGCAAGGTTAATCCCAGAATAAATAACACAGCCCTAGAGTTATTTAGCAACGGGACTGCCCTCTCCCAAAGTGTGCTATTCCAGAAAAAAGCAAATTAAACAAAGGTGAAGCCATTTCTCTTCAGTAATGACTCCCAGAACCCAAGTCAAAGGGAAAATCCAAGTTTTCCCAGGTCTGGATCCACAGAAAACACTTTCCTGAGGTTAATTCAATCACTGTCCTGAACCAGATGTTCCCAAATAACATCTCACATATTGTGTGTGGTACAACAAATCTCTGTAACAGAAATTGCACCTGGGGGCTCTTCCTCAGCGAAAAACACGAACAGCTTTGGGGCAGCTGCCACAATTCCAGCCAGGAAAGTGTCAGGGTGGCAAAGCAGAACTGAAAACTGCCCCCAGCCCCCTCCCAGCTGCTGCACTCCCAGCACAGCCCTGGTGGGACGCCCAGAGAATCCATCAGTGAGCTTCTCCAAGCAAGGACACCAGGATGGAAGCAGGGACTGCAGAAAGCACCCTCTGGGGATGGAAACACGCTCTGAATAATTCAAAGTGAAGTTTAGCCCTCAGTTTAGCCTTCATGTGATGTAAACAAGCGATTCTACCAAAGTACAACCATTAAAATATTTCATCCTGAAATCCAGCAAAAATGCATTAAAACTTATGTCCATCATCTGGGAAAGCGTGGAGAATAAAGCACAGCTCAAACAATTTAAGTGAAACAGTCTTAAAACTATTTTCAACTTGGACATAAAGACTTCATCTACACCTTGATTTGCACACTTAATTATTTTCTATTTCTTTATCTTGGAGGGTTTGGCACATTGTTAGAATTCTTGCATATTAATGTATTAAGCCATGAACAATAATTCAATTTATTATGTTGATGAAGCACTCAGCTAAACAAACAGTTGATTCTGAATTCAAAGATTTAGTTGGGCATGTTACTATTTTTAAAACATGCCTCGGATGTTCTACCAAATACTACATCTGTCATTATTCATCAGGTTCACAAATACTGAAAGAAAACAAAACAAGTACTCTCCAAGACAGGATTGAGTCAATTTGCTACAGAAATCTGCAGGGCTGCTCTCTACAATAAAACAGGTTTCAGTTGTTAGGTGGTTTCAAAATAGAGCACTATCTTCAAATCCTAAGGTGACACTATAAAACTAAATTTTTTATGCATTCTACCTACAGAGTTAAAGCTCTGCTTCCACACTCAATTAACTTTCCTGGTAACACAAGAAGAGGCTCACTGTGGTTATATGTGGAAGCACCCATTGTGAAATGTAAAATTAAGTGAAATCTGTTTTGAAATCCAGCGTTACGGCTTTTAACAAAACAGCAAACCCAAACTAAATTAGTGAAAGTAAGTATGACAGCTGAGGCCACAGAGCTTCCAAGAGGGCCAGGCATTATTAAAGTTATTCCTTATTATGCTCTTAGGCACAATCTGATTAGTTCCAACAGCTGCCCAGCAGGAAAAGCCAAGCCATCAGTCCTCAGGAACACTCAAAGTAAAGCACCTTCAGCTTCCAGGGATGCCAGGTGCAGGCAGCACACAGCACTGCAGCATCAACTCTTGTCTCCTGATTTAGTGATGCTCAGCATTTCAAATGCAAATCATAACTTGTTCCACCCTCAATGTATAAAGAAAAAGAGGAAAAAAATCCACTGTGCATAAGGGTTACTCAAGTCTTTGTTAGAGGCAATGAGTAACAAAAAAGGGATTTTCTTTGCTACCTTGCTTGTGAAACTCAGCAGCCTGAAGCATAGGCTGTGCTGTGAAAAATGTGTCCTTGAACTTTAAGACAATATTCAAAATAGATTCTGAAAGACTTCACTCTTGTTTGCAGGAACTCTTGTAGTATTATCTGAATATTACAAGAGTGATGAGGAGACTGATGTTTTTGCCACTTCTTCCAGTGCCCTGGATGCTGAGATAGGATTTCAACAAACACAGCACTGACTGGGAAAGGTTTCCAACCTGGGACAGAGATTCTCAGCCAGCTGGAACCCTGAATCCTACACTCCATCATCAAGTAACTTTGAAGTTTCTATTAAAGTTAATCAATAAAAAACACACAGGTTTTAATTCCACAAAGGTAAATTCACTTCTGAAGAAGGCTTGACTGTTCTTCCCACCCCTGAACACAGGAAAACTCAGGAAAAAACCAAATTTCTAGTATTGCAAAGTTTTCTGGCTCTGGGTAGCAGAACAAGCTCTGTTTGTATCTCTGGGCTTCACTTCCCACCTTAGCTCAAGCATATACACATTTTAAATATGAACCAAATGAATTTTATTTCTGCTTAATAAGATACATATATAATAAATAAATAAATAATAAATAAGATAATGGGCATGGATATCAGTCTTTGCACAGTTTCTCAGCTCCTCCATGAGCCTATAAAACTGAATACTTTATAAATTTAAATAGTGAATTTGAAGTCTTTTATCACTGCATCCAAACACATTTCAAAGACAGGGCTATTTTCATAGTGTAAGAATGCCACCAGTGGACTGATGTAAACAGGAATTAAAACAAGTGATCATCACAAAATGCAGTGTCTAAAACTTTGCCAATATTCTGAACACTCAAATTTTAAAATTTAGAAGTTTTTTTCAAAATAGATACAAAATTCCACTGGAAAAACTGCACATATGGGGAAAAAATTAATAAAAAAAAAATAAAAAGAGGAAAACCAGGTAAGAATATTCAAATCACCACTTCACCACTGCTGGGCAAAAAATCTGTGAGCCTCAAACTGGCAGAAGCTCAGGAACAGCTTGGGAAATTATTCTGGTGATGTTCTTCCAATCTCTCCCAAGCATCTGATATCAAATGTTTGAGAGAGATACAAGATCAGAGGAAACTCATTTTCCTCCTGCGAGGCCACGCTCAGGTCAGGGACAGAAATCAGCGCCTGCCCCTCCTCTTCCCCTTTGAGGAAACTGCAGACTTTGGAAACAGAGACAAGCAAAGGCCAAAGTCCAGTTCAGATGATAAATGAAGGTGTCCAGCAAAGCTCATAAAGACTTAATACAATGGACTTCAAAACCTGAATAATAAAGATACCAGAAGCAAATATTAAAAGAGATATTAAAAAACACACAAACACTAATGGGTTTTTCCTCTTGAGCTTTGCCAACAACCTCATTGCCAGCAGCTCTGGATGATGCTGGCAGTCAAAGGTTTGAATTATTCAAATGAATATTTATTTTTTTTTTTCTGAGGGAGGTGCTGGACTACCTCAGGATTTAAAAATAAGCATTAATTTAGAATCTTACAAGGAAGCAATCTGGAAACTTCAGTGAGCTCACTCAAGTTCTGATGTTGTACAAGCACAGTATCCTGGAAATTCATCATGGACAAATACATTTATGTAAAACAATAAAAAGCATAAAACAATTTATTGTAAAACAATAAAAGGTGTTAGGAAAGTTCTAGCAGGGTTTTAGGCTCTGTTTTTAAGACTGACTTTCAAATTATGGAATTCAAAATATTTCTTGGCTTTCCCAACAAATGCCAATTCACAAAAAATTCAGATATCTAAGTGCCAGAGTACTTTTTTTTATGTTAGATGGGAAAGAGGATGAGGAACAAAATAGAAGTTACTCGTTTGTTTGTACCTTTAAATCTGCTGCAACAAATTATCTTCAAAAACCCCTAATGGAAATGAGGATGAAAATTATATGGCTGGGGTTAAGATGAAGAGGAAAATGTATTCTCCCAGTGAAAAAGCCATATAATATCCCAGAGTGAAAAGCACAGAGGATTATCCTGACTCAAAAGAAAAAGAAAAGAAAAAAAAAAACCCAGAAAACGTCAATTTGCTTGAAAAAGCAGAGAAAAAAAATACAATTATTCGACTTTGGAACATCAGCAATAACCAAAGCAAGAATACATCACATTAATAGAGCCAGCAATTACAGCACAATGAGAGAAAAATGTATTTCAATACTGAGAGCTGATGACTCAGAACTCATTTCTTTTAGCAATGTTTCTTTTTGTTTCTTCAGAATTGTCTGAAATAATCTTTGCTCCATGTCCCAGCTTCAAAAGCTCTACGGGACTTGTGTGCAGACCAATTAAGTTTCTGGGTTAGAAAATATAAATTATTTTGCAATACACCTTTCTTTCAGGAATAAAAATAACTGTACTAATGTGGTCAAGTGCCATGAACCATAGCTGACACTTGATTTAAATATATATTTTTGATAGCTCCTTCTTCTGAAATGGAAGGAAAGTATTCTCTACAGTGTATTTAGGGGAAAACTAGCTAGGATCTTTAAATCTTTCTTACTAAAATAAAGATTTTACTTTTAGATTTCTCATATTGGATTTTTAATTACTAAAATATCCAATATTAGAAAGGTAAAATTAAAATTAAAATCACATTATTATTGTAAAAGCTACCTTAATATTTTAATTGTGTATTTTATGACAACTAAAACCAGGAAAAACTGAAACTACTTCTCCTGTTTTCAAAACACATCCTAAAAATTGGAAGTCTTCAAATCTTCATTTCCCCAGATGGGAAGAAAAGAGGGTTTGGGGAAAATGAGCTGGACAAAAGAAAAATCTTTTGCAGCTAATATTCACCTTTAATTTTTCTTTTCTTTACTCAACATTTTGAGAATAGCAGAATTTTTTGATAACCTAAGAACATGTGAAAAAAGACAGCTATTCCTTAATAAATTGGAGTTTTTAATGATCAAAGTAATATCAGGATCTGCTGGAAATCTAATTCAAGGTTTCTCGTGACAGCCATCCAAAATACAAGTAAGCCATGCATTGATAAATCCATTACAATAAGTAAAGGAAGCAGAAATAAATAATCCTTGCAAAGTTATTCTGCAACAAGAATTACAGTGGATCCAAAGAACTTTTACAGTACATGCAGTGACCATTGACTGACATTCTGCAGAACTTGTGATGATTGTTTTTAATTTGCTCAAAAAAAATAATGGTCTTTAAAATAATTCATGCCTGGATGGTGACAGCTTTTAACTACAAGATGAAGTCTTTTAAATAAAAAAATTCCCAAAAAAAAGTTAAAATTCTGTTGGATACAAGCTGACCAGTATATCAAGCAGATGCACTAACATAATTTATAAATAAATAGTCCAAAATTAAGACACCTGTGTAAGGTCATTCTTTAAAGATAAAATAAGAGCCAAAGAGAGGCATCTCTATTCACAGATTTAATGATAATTAACTATTATTATAGTTATTTTTATTATATTTATTATTACAGTTATCATATAAAACTATATAATTATTAACTATAAAAATAATTATTTAACATTGAATATTTTAAAATAATGCCTCAACACCATGGCAATGCTGTTATGGCATTTGAAAAAGGCTCCTACCTCTTTCTCCTGTGGTGTACAAAAACATGACACCTTTAAAATAAAGTAGATTTTGAGACAGTAGGAAAAATTAAGAGTGGAACACAATCTGTCCTGAGTGCACTTTTATTACCTTTTGTAACTTCACATGGCACTGCATGTTTGCAGCTCCAATATCATACAAAACAAAGTATAACTTGATTTGTAAGGGGCATTTTAGTGCTTTTACTGGGGTTATCAATCCAGAGATGATAAATCACGTAATTGGCGATTTCCTATAAACGACACAATTGTTTTCTCGACGGCTGTTGGGAAAATGTTCCTTTCTCTGCGCTGACTGTGTGAACAAATCCTGAGCCTTGTGTGCTCAGAAAGCATCCCCACATCTGTGCTAAAACTGATCTGTGCAGACACCAGCAAACACTGATGTTCAGCCGAGACAGATGAAGCGGAGCTCAGCGTTTGACAGATCCGTGCCTTGCAGCTCCAGTCTATCATCCTCTCCCCTCAGAAACATGCTAAGTTATATATTATTGCTCCATGACAGCTCGTGTGAAAATCAGAGCCTGGAATGCAGAAAGAGACACCAACTTATCCCTCACCCTAACTCGCTGAACTTGCTGTGCCTGCAGCGAGACTTTCTCCTGCAGTCCCCAGTCGATGCCCAAAGGGCCGTCAGGGAAACGGGAGCTGGCAGTTTTACAGCAGCAGTGCCACAAACCACCCTAAAGGAGCCTTGCATCAACCAACAAGAGGCAATTACCTTGACTCACTAGCACCAGGCAGGAGCAGACTTTTATCTCCTCGCAGACACCAAGTCACAGCTGTGGAGGAATGCAAATAACTGGTGTTTTCCCTTTTCAAGCTCAGAGCCGGCGACTTTTTCACAATAATGTTCACAGATGACCACTTGTCTGTCCACATCTCTCTAGACAAATTGCTACTGAGCAGGAGTTTTATTCTAGCACAAAATCTTCTCTAAAGGATTGTATACTTTGGTATTTTGGATTGCAAGAATAATGAGCAGATGGGGTAGAGGATTAGGAAGAAGGAGGATTTTCAGCTACAGCATAAAATAATGAAAATAAACTAATTTTGCAAAGGTGACTTTGCCTTTGCAAAGGTTAAGAACTTCAGATGGTAATTAAGCATGTCTTGAGGGCAAAAGCACACAGGGGGAAACATCCATGTCAAAAAACCCTGAAGATGTGTTAACTTTAACCAAAACTCTGAACTTCTATCGGCAAATGAAAAAGGGAAAGATGTTTTGGGTCTGACCTATTCCCCCACTGTGGACTTAGGACAAAAGTACTCAGTGCCACTCAAAAGACAGCCTGTCTGTCCTACAAAAGGCATCTCTTTTAAAGGGCATCTAAAAATTACCTTAAAAAGCCAACATGTCCAGCTCTCCCTATTTATTAAATTACAAGCACTAGAGAGTGACCTTAGAGCTTGACTGGAGCTCAACTCCAAAGCAAAAAAACTTCCTAAATCTATTTTTGAGCTCCCTAAATCCATTAACTTCCCTCTCTGTGCTGGCACACAAAATGGGAAAGAAGACACAGTAGTGGCCCAGAAATGTCTGCAGTTTAATCCATCTGAGACCTCCCAGTGAGGGTGAGACCAGAGCTGCTCTGGAGGACACCACCGAGTGTCCTGGTGGGAAGAGCCCTGTGGGATCAGCTAAAGCTAAAGCTCCTCATCACATCCAGGTGGGTATTGAATTCCTCCAGAGTATTGTGATATAAAAACAAACTGTCCCCCTCGCCAAGCAGAAACTCAAAATTTTAGTCTGAGCTCCAGGACAGTGAGAAGGAAAAGAAATCCATAATAATTAAAAAAAAAAAAACAACAGCCCTCAAATGTTTTGTTTTTTTTAACATGCATCTTATTTTCACCTTGTCTGCAAGCACTGTCAGATCCAGGATCTGGTTTTACACAGTTTCTCAGTTTTAGGCACCTAAGTGCTGTTGTTACCTGTAACATCAATGTGAGTATAATTTTATTTTTGTAGCAATTAGTCTTGAAATCTCGCTGAACAACTAGTGTTCCCTCAATGAGAAGAGAGAAATGCTGATAAGATCTTGTTCTTGTCTATGAGGAAGTCAGGAAATCTCATATCTGAATGCTGTATTTTCCTGAGTAAATAAAGTCTCTAAAACCAAAATTCTTGGAATCTTGAATAGCCATCTTCCTATCAGCCATATTTCCTTTACTAGAAAGGGTTTCCAATAAAAACAAAATCAGAAAGTGGAAGAATATTTCGCTATTACAAGGTTACAATAAACTCACAAATAATTTCTGGTTTGTAGAAAAATTATGAAAAATAAAGTTGGAATTACTTAATTGAATGAGCATCTAACAACAATATTCAGTAAGACCTGACAGTATTAATAAATATCTGTTTACAAGCAGAAAAAAAGCTCTGTGTTGGCAGCTTTTTTCACAGAATGCAGATGTTGGTAACAACCCCAGGCTTCCTGTGACCTACTGAAAGGGCCAATAAACCACTTCACTGTCCTCTCACGCTGCTGAAGAATCATCCACATTAGTTTAATTCACATTAATTCCAGTGTGACAAGCTATGGGACGTGGTTTGAGAGGAAAGGGGAGGGTGGCTCCCTCTGGGAGGAATGACAGCACAAAAAAGGACAGGAATGGGAGCCCCCAGCAGCTGGTGTTGGGAGGGTGAATTGATCTGGTGAGCACCTGGGATCAGAAAATCAAACTCTGTGTCACTGTGCACTGAGTTTGCAGGGACATTAACCCTCCTATCTTGTTTTTTTCTCTGTGTGCTGAACCCCACAGGTGCAGCATTAAAACACAAACAGAACAGAGAAAGGTTGTTGGGCTCCTCCACTGCTCCAGCTTTTGATGTTCACATTTGTATCCCTGCTTACAACAGGATTAGCAACAAAGATTTCATTAATATGACTTTCTGATACACATAAAACTACAAATCTAATCTGTCTATAATTTTAACTACCTTCCTATATTTACTTCTACATAAAACATCTTCCACTCTTGATCTTGAGAGCGATATCAGTTACTAAACCCAAAGTGCTGTGAAGCTCAGAAATAACTGGTTGCAAACATGAAATATGATGCCTGAAGGATGATGAACTGTGATTTCCATCTTCCATGGGTCGTGGAATTGACAAACTGTATCAGAAAGAAGAGGGTATCTTCTATTGAAAGGCATCACAAAGATGATCTAGAGCAGCGAGATGAAACTCTCCTCATCAGAGGCACGACTGGCGTGTGGTGAGACTGAGCAGGAATCTATTTTGTCAGATTACAGAGGTATGAACTGACAGCTACAAAGAGATTATTATATTAATCTAGGAATGCACCAGCTGCTTCTGATAGGTAAATACAGCAAAATTACTGCAACAGGTAAGAGTAATGGAACTATAAAGGTAAAACCTATCTAATTTCCCCCAAACTGCAAAGGATTAAAGGAAAAAAATATTAGCACACAGGATCAGCTCAGAAAGAGCTCTGTTCCTGTTGCACCTCTGCCACTTCTAGTGCACATGGTACACCTAGCTGACAAGAAATGCTAAGCAACCAATTTAAAAAAAAATATTTAAAACATTCACTTGTGTGAATCCTTTTCTATTCAAAACCTGCTCTGAACCAGCTCACCTTTTTCACATTTAAGAGAACAAAGAAATGCTTCACACTCAAATCTCTGCAGTCAAAGCAGAGGCCTGTGACACCTATAAATATTAAGTGTATTAATCAGGTTGTATTAAATATCAGCTTGCCTTGAGCTGAAATGTGTGCTGGAACAGTGTAATCACCAGCAGCAAGCAGGTATTTATGGCAGCGTGGTGGCACTGCCTGACACAATGCACATTTTATGTCAGTCTGTAAACAATGGGCCTGCCCTGAAGAGGTGAACAAAGCCCTGTGGCTGGGCTGGCCCTGGGTTAAACCAGAACATTAGTATTTGTAGATTCATCCCCAGTCAGAAGTCACTGTTTATTAAGGTTTCATTGCACAATTTGCTCTTGCATCCAACTGTTTTCACATACTACTTCTATTTATGAATGCCCAGCTCTTTTTTCCCTATCATTTCCCATTTATACTTGAAGTAGTTATCTCAGCTGAGACAAAAATGGTTGGGTTTCCATCTGGCCATTTATTTCTTGTCTTAGCTGCACCTACCAGCTCCCACCATCAGTGCTATGCCATCCTCTTCCCCAGTCCAGCTATTCCTCATTCTAAGTGAATTTTCTTCTATTGTTAAATAATATCTAAGTTCTCCCTCCTCCCCTCGTTGACAGAAAACACTGTTTATCAAGTGAAACCTTCATGTCACTCCCTCTATGGTCACCTTGGGGCATCTCAGTAGAGAAACACAATATTTTATAATGCCACACACAGCAGCTTTGGGGAGCAGCAAGAAGCTCGGCGTGACTGTCTCCTCTTTTCTATTAACACTAAAACTGATGCCTTGTTAGAGTTCATCTATTTCAAACAGGGTTGTGAAAGTCAGAGACCCAGAAAGTTTTGAGGATGCAGTACCATGAATCACTTACATATAAAGAAGTTATTTTCTATTCAGGTACACCTTGATAAAATGCAGGCAGGCAAAAAATACCGGAGTGTTAATCAGTGTGGTAATTAAAGCACTGTCTTGTTTTAAATAAATCAAATCCTGCTTTACAAAGCTTCCACTGAATCCAAAATACAAGACTATAATTCTTGACAAAATTTTGTTTTCTACTGTTTTAAGGGGTTTTAACAAGAGGCATTAAGAAAGGAAAAAAAAAAAAATAGAGCATGAAAAAAGACTTTATCATTTCTCATCAGGTTTGCAAAATAAACTAAATTCACAAATTAAATTCGGCCTTTTCCACACCCTTTGAAAGGGGCAGTAAGGTAAGTGTGACAAACTGAAAGAAAATTTTAACACATGGCTGTGACCTTCCCAAGGAGCTGCAGAGGGGCTGAAAATGTGTTAAACACCCACAACGCAGTGAGAAATTCCCTCTTTTTAGAATTCCTTATGGACAAAGTCTCCATCTACCTGTATTCAGGCAAAATAGGCCTGGCTTCACACAGATGTGCAAATAAGCAAATCTTGGTTAAATTTGTTTCAAAAGTGAATTACAGCTGAAAAGCCTTCTCTCCAGGTCACAATTTGTCAGGTTTTGATTGCTTTCTGTCCAAAATACAGAACATTTCACCCCATTGCTGCACATCCACTAAAGCATCATCTTTTCTGATTTCCACATCTTCCGCTATCCCAGGGTGATCCAAGTCCCCTCCAAACTGTCCTTGGGCACTTCCAGCCATGCAGAGCCCTCCCCACCCTCACAGGGAGGGATTTATTCCCAGTATCCAATTTAAACCTGTCAGAACAAAGCCCTTTTCCCTTGTCCTGTCATTCCAGGCTCATCCAGAGTCCCTCCTGCAGCCCCTTCAGGTACTGGAAGGTCTCAACAAGGTCACTCTGGAGCTTTCTTTTCTCCAGGTTTAAGAATCTCAATTATTTCAGCCTTTCCTCATAGGAAAGGTGCTTAATCCCTCGAATTATCTTCCTGGCTCTCCCCTGCTGTAGGAAATACAGGCTGCATTTTCTGCCTGATCACCAGAATCCTTGGTTTCTACTGTTTTGGGTTTTTTTTAATCTATTTTGTGATTACTTTTGATATAAACATTCTGAAAATTACCAGTAGAGTAACATCTGGAAATACTATTCCAAATGGTGCCTGGCTGTCAGAAACTTCTTTTTGGTTTTTACAGATCGTTTCCAAAGTATGTGAAATTGCTCATTTAAAGGGAGCAGATCCATAATTCAAAAAAACTCCTGACCAACAGGCATTCAAGGGAAAAACACAATTAATACTTTCAGATCTGCCTACAGGGATGTGATTTCACAAATAATTTTGTTTGAAGCACATGCAGCACAAGATTTCAAAACTTCCAGTCCATACCAGTGTGTATTGAACCTCACCACCTTTCTTGCCATTATGTGGCAAAAGCAGTTTTTCAGAGCCACCTGGATAACCATTTAACAGGTCCTTCTTCATTCTTTCTCCCCCTAACTACAAATTAAACAATTTAAATTAACTAATTTGATATGTGAAAAGCTCTTTGCACATTTCTTGGTGACAAACCTCTGGGGCAGAGCCTCTCATGTTGCCCTGCAGCTGCAGGCTGGATTTCAGCTCCCACTGGTGTGACACAAACCTGCTCCCACTCTGCTCACCTGAATGCACAGGCAGAAATAAGCTCAGCAAGCAGGACTGCTATTGTGATGATCTGAACTGTTGCTCATCAGGCACAGGGACTCCTGATTTTGCCATTTCCTACAGTTTTCCAACAATAACAGCACTTTTCTCTCGGATAACTCACATTTCTCTGTTCAGACTGGGTATTATTTTGCCCCATTTTGTGTGTAACCCTGGCTTTTTCATTATTTCCTACTCCTACTGTTATTTATTTAATATGCTGTTATTCAGTCCCCAAAATCTCATTTAATATGCCACACAAAGAACACTCTGTCCCACTGGATGCTTTTGCTTAGCTAGCTAAAAAACCCCCAAAACCCACACATGTAGGTATACCTACTCTCCTGTAAGCTAGGAAAAGTTTTAAAGAGCTTACTACAACATCTTCAGACTTTATATTAAGTTCTTAGAAAGTTTTAAGTTCCTTGGCAGCACTGAGAGCAGACAGATATGTGTGGCATCTTCTTTTTTTTTTTAATACATTTTTTTTTGCTAGCTAGCCAGAAATGCCCAGTGGGATGCAGTTTCCCAAAAGAGATTTTTAAGTCTTTGTCACTCCTTAGCACCCACACTGCCACAATTACTTCAGCTTCTGAGCAATTTGAAAGAGCTAAAAGGAGGCAGAGTTTTATTTTTATTAAATTGCTAGTAAGTACTGATATCAATGAATATCAGCTATCCAGACAGACAAGCAATATATTGGATAATATAATCTATATTCTTCTGGCAGTAAGGAGGGTCAGACTGATTGCTGAGCAGCCAAAACAAAAATAGTTCCCTATTAGAAATCAAAGGAAGTGAGGGCAATTTCAGCTCCCCCCAATAGTTTCAGGGTAAGTTTCTTTCCTGTTCTTAATTTTGTTTCAGTAAAGTCAAACGAAAGTGATCATTTATTTAGCAGTCACACTCTTGTTTATGTAAACATCACATTTATGTTATTCCTCTGTTCCCCTGTTACTCGCTAGGAAGAATAAGAGAAGCAAGAATATGAAATATCTGCTCTTACAAGGTCCCTGGCACTGCTCTCCTTGCATTCTTGCACATCTTGGAGCTGCTCCTGCCCAGCCATTACAGAGCTGCTCTGAAAAAAGGACTCCTTCCCTCTGGAACAGCTCATCCATGCACAGGTGAGCATCACATCACCTTCTGGGCCAAGTTCTACTGCTCAAGTCCAACAGTGGTGCAAGAGAGATATGAAAAAAAGGCCTCCATAAAAACAGGAGACATAAACCCAGCACAAAACACTTCTGCACTCGGCACTGTCGTGTCAGTGGCAATAAGGACTTTACTAATTACATTTGTAATGGTCCAGGAAGGCTGGCAGCCAAAGTGCACAAACACTTTGGATGCTGGTGCAGAGCTGGTGGAGATGTGGATGTTTCATCCCACTGTCACACAGTTACACAAGTGAACGTGCAGCTCCCCACATAGTGAGGCTGAGATGCACCAGGATGCACTCGGGGCTGCAGATTCACATCTTGACATGGACCTGCACTGTTCCACAGCTGCAGCTCACCCTCTTGGCTTTCTGCTTGCAACACACAGCTTTGGCTTTCTGATGGGCTGGTGAGGACGGCAACACTTGTGGGAGGACAGTAACACAGACAGCAACAGAGAAAGATGAAAGAAACCCACCTTGAGCAGCTCATAATGCTGGATACCGTTGACGCCGATGTCCGGGTCGATGGCAGATGGGACAGAGTAGCGGGAATTAATGGCTGTGTTCTCAGGGATAGAGATGTTAATAACTGTCGAGGGGAAAAGGGGGGCGTTGTCATTTATATCCTCAATTAGGAATCTGATCTTGACCAGTCTGAACACCTCGTCTGGCAGAACAGCCACCTCCACCTCGTAGAAGCAGCGGTTCTCGCTGAGGATGCCGGCGCACAGCTTCTCGCGGTCGATGCGGTTGGCAGCCGTGAAGATCTCCCCGGTGTTCTCCTCCACCCTCACCAGGGGCACGTCCCCAGTCTTGTACACGAGCTTGAACTGCAGCGGGGAGGACAGGGGCACGTCGGGGTCCAGCGTTAGGTTGAGATCCTTGAGCAGGTTGCCAATGAGCACATTTTCAGGCAGTTCTTCCCGCACGGTGTAATTCTTCTCCTGTGCGCCAGATTGGAACACGATGCAGGCCAACAAGACTGCCAAGAGGTAGGTTCCAGACAGCAAGTCCATCTCCAGAATGACTAATGAGTATTCGTGTAGAACACCAGGAGTAGCTGGGGAAAGGGAAAGGACAATCCTTTAAAAGTCACAGAATGTTGTGTTCCTAAAGCAACAGAGAGCTAAAGGAGCTCCTTTCCTACAACATGTTTGAAAGCCCCATTAGTAAAGTCACACTGGACTCAATCCTTCCTAAATACATATAAAATTCCTTGCAAAAATTTTACTTGAAATTTTTAACTAAATACTGAGGTAAGAATTTTAGGGCTGGATCATATTGAATGAAGAAATAAGTACAGGAATCCCCCATTACCATTGTGAGATTTTCCTTTGCTCCTTAGGAAAATCTCTTCCTTTGATCTCTCTTCCACATTGTCCTCATTTAGTTTTTTTGTTTCCTAAGAAAAAAGTAGGCAAGAAGTTTGCAAGCAACCATCTGCTGAGAACCAGATCTTTTTATACCTCTTGCTTAAATATGGGGATAGAAGAACACTTGTCTTAATTCTCCCCCCAAGTTTTTCACTGACAAAATTATGTAATGTTTGCTAACAACAACAAAGAAATCTGGATATTTTTAATTCAGGAACTTAAACTGGCAAGAAAATGTTATTATGTAAATGGAGTCTGGTGAACTTCAGCCAACAATGTGTGGAAATCTGTCTAGTGAACTGTAAAAATTTCATATAATTTTAAATTTTGTGAAGCCTCTTCATAGCACTCTGGAACACCAATACCTTTAAAGGGAGATACAAACTTGTTCTGCACAGAGGAAAAACTTTCCAAGCTGGTTCCAAATAACAATATATTCCCTCCTTGAGGAAATTTGCTAACAACCTCAAGAAAGGTGGAAGTGGAATAGGAGGACTTACAGGTACACACAGATATCTGTGTAGCTGCACAGAGCCTTCAGCCAAGAGTTTTTAAAAACTAAATCACTCTCTTGAACTCCATGTATAGAATATTTGCCTAATCTTTACATAATTCTGCCAGCCCAGAATTTAGGATCTGCTAGGATAGCATTTCTCTCAGGTAAATGTTCAGGAGTTCCATGTAAAGTGATTTTTCTCATAAATGAAATCTTAGCTCCCATCGGGTTAGCATCTGTTTCAAATATACCTGTGCTAACACAGCTCCATTCTCTTCACTGTGCAGGTAAAAGTGTAATTTTGTTTCCTGTCTCTCCTCATTTTATTCTCCCTGTCACAGCATAGATTGATTTACTTCTGCAGATCAAGCTGCAGTGGTTGAAGAAATTACTGATGCCAGTAATTGCCCGTTAGTTACTGCCTTTCAGCAGTGCCACTTGCAGGGTAATTTACAGTAAACCCTCTGATTTTGCAGTGAAACAGGTTAGGAACAATTAATATTGCTATTCCATTTAAACACTGAGAACTGCTTTGGCTTGGAAACAAGTGACAGACAAAGAACATTCCAGCTCCATCTGCAAGGTGGATCCCCACATCAGCACCATTTCACTGGACAGCGTCTTCTGGCTTCGTGATTATACAAAAGGAGAAAATGATACAATTTCCATGATTGTACATGAAATGAAAATGCTGCAAGTCCCCACTTATGGAAAAAGGCTTTGCTTCCTGAGTAATTCCATGGATCTGGAGGAGATTGCTGAGAAGGGGATGGCATTTCAGGGATTTCCTGATTTATCCCTGGGCTTCAGGGCTTCACAACATCCAAAGCAGCAACAGTGCAGGACCAACAGCTTTCTATAAACCATTATCATATCATATTCTAAATATGCAAATAAGGAAGAAGTCATCAGCAGCTCCTGATTACCATTATGGTAATGCCATGGTAGCAGTGTGAGCCTAATGAATGACTTGGTAATGGTGTACAGGTGTATTAGTTTGGCTCTTATAATTTTATTTATTAATTGTCTTATATTTCTTTAAATGTAGCTTCAGCAATCGTCACCCCACTGAAGTAATTGCCCACGTGCATTCCACCTGCAGAGCACCCTTATTTCAGGAAAGCACATCATTGTGTCCATTATTACTGAAATAAATAAATTTACATTGTTTCCTATGGAAAACACCAATAAAAGCGTATGGGTTACAGTGAAAAGTAGATATTTAAATGCTATCACAAAAAAAAAAAAAAAAAGAATAATCAGAATAGTTGCATGTTTTGTGCATATTACAAGGAAAAATTTTTCCATTTCTTCCTCTCTATTACAAATTAAAATGAAAAATAACACAGCAGGGGTAAAAAACCCTTCCAATTCTGACAGAATAATATCTCAAATTTACATTTCTGAGGGGAGGAAATGAAAAAACACAACACCATCCATAAATATAAACCAAATTCTAGCCCCTATCCCAAATTCTTCTATGGCAATACTGTTGCATTGCTTAAAAATGATAAACATATAAAAATATTGTATAAACAGGTATATCAATCTTCCAAATAAATACATTAAAAAATAGGTGGGTTTTTTGTTTCTTTTTTTTTTGCAAAGAAATATGAGGATGAGTACACAAATGCAACAATCTAAAGAGTTCATCAACAATATTCCTGAATCAGTTCTGAAAGTTGAGATCATACCAGGAGATACTTTATATTCAAACTAAATTCTAAACCTGTACCCCCAGTTTCATCTGCAGTCGAGTTTCCAGGGATTATAAAATAACACCAGCAGGACTCAAAGAGTTTTATAAGGAAAACTGCAGGGTGGAACTTGGCATAACATTATTATGCATATTTTTACTTACTTTAAACCAAGTTTGAATCATTTTATTGAAATCCTTTTTGTGTCATGGTAAAGAAAACACTTTAAAGCATGAAAAAACAGCAGAGCACAGATATAAACCACATCAGATACATGCTAACATGGTTTTTTGTGGTGTCTTTTGCTGTCACAGATTGTCCTGACTGACTAAAGGGTATAGACATGTAAGACAGTGTTAGTTTAGCAGGAAAAAACAACCAACAATGGTTCACAGTGCTTGAACTTCTGTACAACACACTATTTTTTAAAATAGTTTTCTTTCTTTCAAAATAAGCCCAGCAACATTTTTGAAGCTCTATTCCAGAGCTGTAGGCCTTTAAGGAGAAAAAAAAATAAATATCCCAACGTGACACAAGTTTGCTGCTTGGATATGGAGTAGAATATCTGATGTTGTGAGGAAAGTGTTGTTCTTCCAGAATCCTATTTATAAAGGCATCGCTGTACGTTGCCTGTCATTTGTGCCATAGCTCTGATAGGGATACTATGGCAACAGCAATGCACAGAACAGGAGCAAGAGGCACTTTCTAGCAACCAAAGGCATTTAGGAAAGCAGAGTGTTCCAGCCTGAGGAAAGTGCAGAAGGCTGAAGAGAGCAGCCCAAGTCCAAGGGACCTTTCGTGGGTTCCAGCACTCGCTCACGCTTTCAAGGCGGTTAAAAAAAAATAAATTAAAAAAATTGAGAACAAATCAAATTGTTTAACAGAAGGTAACACGAAGCTTGCCAAGCCATTTTCCCAGCTTTCAAGAGAATGCATTGCTGTCTGTGCTGTTGACTTCCCAACTAGGAAGGCAAATGGCCCAGATGGACAAGATGGAGGGGAGGAGGGGAAAAAGAAGTTTAAACTTGCTTTTCTTCATCTGGCTGTCTGTGCACTCAACCATACCTGACTTTTTGCCCAATACACCAAATATTAATGGTGTCATTTAAATATTAGTGCTGTTCATTATCATCTTCATTTAGCAGCTGTCAAATCACACCTTGAAAAGTAGAGAGAATATAAAAACTGTAACCACCCAATGGAGGAGGATGTGAAGGTAGAATCTAAATCTGTTCTTTAAACACAAGGCTCCATCTGGTCCCACCTGAGCAAGAATTTCCCTTTACCTTACCACAGAACTTGCTATTTCTTCCTTGAGATGATCTCAGAAAAGAATTAAAGGGGGTAGAAGAGTGCAGGTGTCCACTTCAAATTAGAAAAACACAATTTCCTGATACTTGAATTCAGATTTGGATTAGAACACAACAAACAAATGGTGGTGATATTTTTAAGTGCCATACCAACTTCAAAGAAAAAGGTACCATATTTTTAAAAATTAGAAATATTGAAGTCCAAAGCTACACCAACATCCAATTATTAAAATCATAGTAGAGAAGAAATCCTGAAAATATCACTCCCATTCTTATCTTTGTATTCCCCAACCTATTTTAATTACTTGGACAAATTTAGCGAGCACACCACACTTTTTCAATATCATATCCTTTTCATTTGCTGCTAATCCACCGTGGGCTCCTTAAATAGGAGTGTTCAAATCCCTGTATTAAAATGGTGTTTCTCAGAGCCAAAGATCCCCATGACACAGCTCCATCTGCCAGTCAATACCCTGATTATTACGTTATTTCACTGACAAGCCAGCTGTTTGCAATTCTTCCACTTCACTGGGGCTCCCTCCAAAGTGCCCACTGTCAATTAGGCAGCTCTACATGGATTTTGAATTCTTGGGCCACGCTGATGTGGATTTCAGCTTTGTTCCAAAGTGGGGATTTTTTGATGCTGGAAGTTTTGGGGTTTTTGGTTTGCCATAATCCACCGGCCTGGCTGCACACACTCTGCCACCACACAGCCCAGGCAACATTACAGAACTGGCTGGCTTGGATGAGACTGATTTTTAGAAAAGGTACAGCATTTACAGGTGTTTTACAGGTTTTAATGACAATAAGAAACACCACAGAGCTGTTGCCTGACAGAAATCTCCCCTCATTTTTTAAAGGCACAAATGCCACCAACCAAGCTGAACTCGCTGTCACGCTCCGTGGTGTTTCAAAGATAAATTATTTGCAGCCATCAATATTTATCCACAGGATCCACTCCCTACACAGGATATTTCATTATCATATTCAAAGAAAAAGACCTACCTCAAAGAGAAACAGACAATTTGTTATATTATCAGGCCTTTCAAATTCATTCCCTCATATGATTTTACTCTAAATCCACTAAGGGACTGATTCATTCTTTGATCTATTTTTTATGAGGGTGGTGGTACTGACTTCAATGAGGTTTCTTTAATTTGATTTTTCTTCAGTGATGAACAAAATGGAACTGGAAATTCTTATCACCAGGAGAAAACATCACCCCACATCCATTTAAGTCAACAAAAGAATTAAGTAAGTGAGAGGCACAGCTTGCTTACAGTTGCATGCTCTCCTGATTCAGTCTTCACTGCTTTAAAAATAGAGTGTTTTTAGTTCTTTTTATTGCTTTTTCATCATGGGGGGTAAGAAATGCTCTTCACTTGAGGAAATAAAAAGTTAATGACCAAAACACAGGTTCTTCAAGCCACATGAAGAAGCAGCCAAGGTGTGGAAAACAAGCAACTGATAAATTCTTCGATAGAATTCTTTATTCCTGATAGTAATATGCAACTAATAGGAAGAGTGTTGATTAAAACTTGTATCAAAATGCTGGAAAGAGTGAACAGAATTATAAATACACAATAGGCAGTGAGCATGCTGAACAAATTAAACTCAATCACATTGATATATGGCATAAGGAGTAATTTATTTTAATTGCAGCTAATTAATCCCTTTAAAGCTGAAGTCCCTTTTTTACTAGAAGAGTAAGTACAGTCCACATTTGGGAAAATGCATCTAGCAGCCACCCAGGAAATACTTTAAAAATATCCTCTAACTTATTTCAGAGACCTGTGAGAATATGCAGTGTCAAATTTATTTATATACCAGTGACACTAGGAAATGGTCCTGCTTTTAGCAGTGGAACATTTTTGCATTGGAGCTGCATAAAAGCTAAAGGTTGAGAACAGGAATCTTGGAAAAAAGGCTGAAGATTTCTCTGATGGCTATTTTCATTTTTCTTAGAAAGAAATAGTGGGATGCCTGAACAAATAGAAAAATAAAATAAAAAAAAAGAGTAAAAACACCCAAAAAAATCAAACCAAACCCAACATCAAACCCCCTACAAAGCTGCAGACCACTACAACTCCAAAGTGAACACAACATTGCTCTGCAAACTCAAATATATATTCGCTATAATTCAATGGCTGACTCCTAAAAACATCACAAAAATCAAGCTGTTAATGGTATGATTCATAATGTCATTTTCTTTGCACTTTATTTGTATGTTTGTACTACATGAATACATTTTACCAATCAAGTGGAAATTGCTCTGGTTTTGGTACTTGAAAATCTGTTCATGCCTCAAATCTGAAAATTAAATCTCTGCTAAAACAAACAAAAGGAAAATCATCTATGAACCACTGGCAAGAGATTCTGGGGCCACAATAAGATCCGATGTCAAACCACCTACGTGGCTGCTGGATGCACTCCAACATAAAACACATTTTTATTTGTTTAAAAATGCAAGTCAATCTGATTCCAGTCATTTGTGTCAAATCCTTTGGAATGGCAATTCTCGAGATCACCTGTTTCATACATAATGCATTCTGCATTACTGCCTTGCGGCCAGTTAATAATTTTTGTTTCTCACTGGTAAAATCCACATTTCAGAGTGTCCACTAAAGAGTTCTGGTAGTTGTGAGTCAGGGCAGGGATGTTGTTTTATTGTTAATATTGCTAATATTGTATACAATATTGTTAATATTGTATTGTATTGTCTACAACATTGTTAATATTGTATTGTATATTGTCCTGCTTACTCCAAACACAATTCTGCCAACAGCCCACACATCCCATGAATTCCAGAGGAGCAGGAATCAGTCACCTTCCAACCCCTTGAGTTCCACACAAAACCACAGCAATCTACTTCTCATTTAACCATTTGTGAGAGCAGAAAGCACCATTCCCAAGATTTCTAAAAAGAAACAAAAAAACTAAATATATTGTTATTTTTTTTCTTTTTTTTAAAAGTCATTACTTAAAAGGAAAAAAAAAATAATATTATATTTATATTCTGTAATTCCTGTTAAACTCAGAATAAACTCCTGTTTCCTGAAGGAGAAAAAAGTTCTTTTGGGTGCCAGAATAAATGTGTTGGACTCCAAAAGGACGTCTAAACTTTGCTATTTTTTCATCAGTTTCTCTTTGCCTTAGCATATCCAAGAAAAAAGAAATCAGGGTTTTTTATCCAGTAGCAGTATAGCTGCTCATTTTCATATGGGATTTTTGTTCTTTTTAAAGATATCTTGAATGCAAATTAGAATCAAAACTATAAGGTTCTAGTCAAGAGTTTGAAATACCAAATAAATTGCATATTCTATACCTTACATCTATCTCAGCAATTAACAGCCTAATCACCACGTCTGCCCAAAGTTGTCACAAACAAAATATGGATACCATCCATGAGAATACATCTTTACAAATCAGAAACTCAACTCTGGGAGCTCCAGGAGTACCATGAACTTGAGAACTAATTGCACATCTTGGAAGGAATTTTCTCATCATTTATGGATGGGCCCCAAGCAGGGAAGCAATCAACACATTTTTTAGCTAACTGGCCCTATCTAAACTCACCACATGAATAAAACATGGCAGTGTGCAATAGGAAACTCCTAAGAGAAGGTGATTGCAGAGGAAGGCTTTTCCAAGGACAGAACAATATCAGAATTTGGGTTTTGTATCAGAGTTTTTGGGTTGTACCAGAATACAAACCAAAAGCAGAAGATGAGCAAATGCCTCTCCCCTCCCTGCCCTGGGGCAGGGTGGTTCTTCCCCAGCTGTCCTGTCATAGGGAGGATTCTCACTCCCTTCCATGGTCCTCAGGCAGTTCCCAGGAAAAAACATTTCTTTTCTGGTCCATGAACACAAAGATAAATCATCATCTTTAGTCATGGAAGTGATGGGAATTGCTGCCTGCCAGTGGCAGCTCCTCAGCTGGTGGCCAGATAACAAAATAACAATAAATAACTCTTTAAATAACAAAAGCAGTTCTTTCATTTTATAGCTTACATTCACAAAAAAATGTAAGGTCTTTTCCTCTGTTATCATAAAAACCAGAATGACACTGGAAACATTCTTCTGTTCTGGTGAAACACCTCCCATCCTGACAGATCCCCAAACTGCTGCAGAGGCTGGATTGCTTCTCAAAGCAAATTCTGTGCCAGAGACAATTCTACACTGAAGTGACTCTTGAAAAGGGACTGAAATCTCAATCATCCCATGGAGATGATGGAGCAGAGCTGTTTTGATGTAGGAGAAAGCAGCTACCAAAAACTAGTCAATCTACCTGTACAAAAAGTACTCAGCAAGAGGAGTCACAAAATTGGATAAAACAGAATTGGATAAAACAGAATTAAAAGGATACTTTAAAATGTGTCACAACAATTTGTTGTGCAGGGCCCAATTCTTTCAATTTTGTTTTACCTGTATAGTAAATATGGTTTAAAAAGTGGAGGTTCTGGTCAACAATGAAATTGATTCAAAGCCCACTGAAAGCAGTGGCATCTTCTCCAGGTTTTACAAAGTTTGCTGGAACTAGAGTTCTGGAAATAAAATTCCTGAACTTAAGGAAAAAGTTAAGTTGCCTACACACCTCAACAACAGAGCTTTATTAAATATTTGCATGGACTGCTATGTGCCAGCATTAAATGCTTAATTTTATATTTTATTACAAAGGTCAGGCCATGCTCTTGAAGCCTGTCAAGATCTTCAAGCCTGAAGATGGTAAAGCTGTTGTTTAACAAGTTCAGAAAACTTTAAACTTGATTTTTAACAATTTACCCAGCGCCATAAAGTTCATAAAGACACTGCAGCTCCTTCATGGACTGTACTCAAATAGTGGGAAATGTGGTATTTTTTGGGTTTTTTTTTACTGTTTTCCCTTCCTCCTCACCGAACCCTGTCCAATTAAGCTTCTGCAAATTAGACAAAACATTTCTGCCTGGAAATCTGCATTTCCATTGACTCAGTGTGGCCAGCTTACTGTCAGTGACCTCCAGACACAAGTGATGTGCACAAACTCAAGCTTGTCATGGAGAACAGAGAAGTTTGGAATATTTGGGGTGCTGCTTTCCATCCATCCTCCTTCTTCTGACACAATGCAATAGGATAAACAGCTTCAAAAGGTAATGATGAAAAAAAAAGAAAAAACTAATGAAAAAATGAAAAAAGATGAAAAAACTAATGATGAGAGCAGTGTGCATCTGTGGGTCAGAGTCCTGCAGGTCACCATGCTCATGGAAAAGCTTTTAAAAGTCCTACTGAAGCACGTTTTCCCACCCAATATCATGGGGCCTTGATGCATTCTATCATTACTGGTACATTATACTGAACATTTTTTAAGAAAATCACATATTAGTTCTTGAAAGCAGAAATTACTTGAGGAGAAATTTTAAAGGAGTAGTGTGATTGCTGATTCAAGTTTCCAATAGATACATATCTTTCTTCCTCTTTTTTGTGTAAAAGTCGTGTTTCTACTCCACAAACCCAAGTGAAAAAATCATTTTGCTATAAATGGAGTGGCCTCTCCACTTGGTAACAGCTCATGATTCAGATGTAAGTCAGAAAAGTCAAAAAACATCACAAAACACAAACCAGTCTATGAGCTAAAAAAAATCCAGCACAGAGGATTCTTGAATAACGTGAGGTTGTTCAAAATATCACTTGTAAGTTTTACTGTGCTCCACATTTTGGTCACTTTGCCCGTTTCAAGAAATTAAAAATGGCCAAAGACATTTTGGATATTTCTGGAAATTAGACATTTGTATTAGGTTTGTAATAGAAATGTCATGCAAACACAACTGATAGACTGCTCCTTTACATCAGCTAATTATGCCTACAAATCCAAGACCTGCCAAGAAAATTGATGTTTTCCTTTCTACACAGAGGTTGTTTTGAATCTCTTAAACAAGATCAACACAAGTGACACAAGGACATAATTGTATGTTGCCTCACAAGATGGAAGAACAACAGTGACAAGATTAACTGCTCCATCAATTACTGGTATAAGGAGCAGAAATATTGATTTGTGATTAAATGAATTGAGAAAATAATAACATTTCAAACCTTTAACATCTGATGATGTGTCAGTCAGAAATCCTAATGATTTCCAGCAAAATAAAAGCTCAGAACTTATTCACATCCTGTGTAGTAAAGAAAATTTGGTGTTCTAAGATCTGTTAGGATTCCAGGTGTGTGGAATATAAGATATCTATTAAATGCACCACAGCAAAATTCCCTAAGACGAAGTTCTATTCAGGTATAGAAACTGGAAGTATTAAAGTGTTGTGGTGTTGAAAAGCAGACACAATTCCCATTGCAGCTTCATGGCGCTGGTCCCACATATAAACTAAAGTATATAAGAAATACTGATTTTTTCAAACAGACCAGTTTGAAAGATCTATTTTCCTGCTAAAATTCCTCTGTGTTTTATGTGATGCAGTACACCACACCTATTTTCTGATATCCAGGCATGATGGATTCCTACAGGCAGTCTGACATCTCGCAGTGGTATTCCCCTGTCCATCAGTAATTTGTTCACTGCTTCTCCCACCCTAGTGGCAGGACATTTGTGTGTGACTGTGTGAGTGTGTGTGTGCCACCTATCACAGATTTCTTGTCTCTTTTTGGCAGAGTTGGAGGAGGAATGTTATTTCTCAGAGCAGCATGGATGGATGCTGCACCGCTTCAAATGGAGAATTGTTCTCTGTGGCCTGAGGGATCCTGCCAAGTCTGCTTTCCTTGAAATCAGTTCAAGAGATTCATGCTCAGATTTGGCTGGAGTAAGGAGGAATACACTTTTTGATCAAATCACGAAACAGCAAGTCCTTACATTTCCTCTTCTATTGGGATACAATGTTTTCTTGGAGGAAAAAAACAACAATTAGACATTTTCTTGGAACACACCACATTCTGCCATCTATTTGCTGGTGTGTTCTGCTCATACTCAGAATAAAGGACACAAATATCAGATGGAAACATCCTTCCTGTCCTAGAAAAATATGACCAATTACCTGAATCCATTTTTTAAATTAGTATGATTTCAGGAGAAAACGAAACATGTAATTACACAAGCCACACAATGCCCTTTCCTGTACAATTAGAAATCAGTGCAATGGGGCTTTCTCTTGCTTGTTCATTTATCTGCTTTAGAACAGAGGCATTAGGGGAATTCAGTTGAAAAATGCGTGCAAGATAAATTTCCAAGCTGATGACCACAGGAGTGTTGTGTGGAATGCAGATTATGTTCATGCCTTGCTTCAGACACATCCTCCTCACGTGGTCTCTGCAGAACAGCAAAAGATTGAACCTTTCTTGACCACTAATATCCTAAAATTCTACCAATGGTCAATCAAATGATCTTTCCAATCTCAGCCATCTCATTAGTCCTGCATTTGACCTGAAATAAAGAAGCTCATTAATCACACTGAAATCATTCCGTGGTTAATCAATTCAATTCAACAGCAAAACTATTTTAATGTATGCCTGTTATTAAAATTATTATTTCATTACATTTTAAATGAATAAAATAGATAGGTTTTTGTTTCTTTTAAAGTTCAACAGCCAAAGATCAAACTGAGCCATCACCACACATCTACTTAAAAAGAGTCACAGAACAAATGAAAACCTCAAAATTGCTGAAAAACACAGCTTAACATGGTTTTGTACCAGCACAGGACTCAGGTGGCAACACTGGGAGACCACAGGTCTTGTCCAGCCCTCTGGAACTCCAAACCAAACCAAACCAAACTGAAACAAACCCAACCCAACCAAACCAAACCAAACCCAACCAAACCCAAACCAAACCAAACCAAACTCAACCAAACCAAA